>NC_047052.1:29650510-29733010 GCF_011762595.2 Tursiops truncatus | reverse complement strand
TGTGTCCTTAATCCAGAGATTGACTTCATACCTTGACCACTTATCCACCTAAAAATAAATAGTTTGAAAAAGGAAAATGTTTCTAGCACAAGGAGTATAAGGAAGGCACTGCCTCCCCAGGTGTAGATTTTTTTTTTTTAACCTGACATCCTTTTACATGAAAATCCACTGCTTTTAAACTCAAGGTGAACAGAATCTCCAACCCAAACTCCCCTGATGGGAACCTGGCAGAATGTCTGCCTTGTCACATCCCACTTGTCTGATGTGTACCTGGATATTTTTTTTTTGAAAGTCTACTTCTCCAAAATGCCTAATCTTAATATTTTTGACCCTCATTTGTCCCCCAAGCCATTCCCTCATTTGCCTGCAGACACAGCCCTTCCCATCAGTTCTTCTCATTTTCCACTGACACTTGCTCTTCGCTGCTCTTTGCGGCAAAAAATCTGTGCTGTGAACACAGTTTGACATTTCCTGACATTTCATGAACTAATTACACTACAAATAATTAAGCATGTTCACATCTGTAACAAACGAAGGCAAAATGGTTGTCAGCGGGCGTGATTGATGACCTCCCTGAGACTTGATCTGATGAGATTCTCCCCACCCTGGGCAGGAGCCCGATGCCACTGTATTTGCAATCATGCCTTCAGCCCTTTTCATCAGATCACACCGACGAGATGCTTGAAGAAAAGGATGGGAAAATTAATGACTACAATGAAATATTTGCATTTTTCCAGGGCTGGAAAAAACAATGAACAAGAGATGTGACAACCTCAATTATCTGGTGGTGCTAAGAGCTCAGAGACAGCTCCTGCTGGAGAGAGCTGTTGGGAAGCCCGGGGGGTGTCAGGCTGGCTGGAAAAATGGCAGGTGACAAGGACAACATCTTTTTTTTATGCTACACAGGCCCACAGAAGCTCAGCTAAAAAGACAAATTGCAGGGGCAATTTCTTATGGAGGGGGAAATTTGTCAGCATTTAAGCTTCTTCCTTTACAAAGGTTGGACCGGGGTATGAAAATAAGCCGGGCAGCAGACAAAGGAATGCAATCTGATATCTGCCAATCGATGTGACTGCCAATGGCTGGGTCTTCTTTGTTCAACACAGTTTGGGGGCTCGCGGTGTAGGCTGCACACTGTACAGAACTGAACACTCCCTGCCCACTGGGAACTCATTTGGAAGGGACCCCAGTCTTCTAGAGACCTAATTTGGCTTTTTCCAAAGCCAGCTCCAGCCAGTTTTCTGGGCAAATTTCCCTCCTGAAGTTGCCCAAACAAATGGATTTATCATCCAACATGATGCCAGCCTAGAGCCAGAATGCAAGCATAAAATAAAATAAATACCTTTGGATAAAGGAGAAGGCAAAGCATCTCTCTCTAACCAAGGTCTTTGCCAATGACACCCTGGCAACGAGACATGGCAAAGTGGAGTTTTTAAAGATTAATTTTTAAAGTGCAAGACAAATTCCATTATATGAAGTCCTCCCATCATTTTAATTTCACAATGGTCGGTTGTTTTTAAATGGAATAAACAAGTCAATTTATAATCCAATTAGCTGTTTGAAATTTCAGTTGTTGCCATCCATCAAGGTACAGTTGGCCAAGCGAGTACATCTAGGGACACTGGCCACGTAGAATGGTATGGAACTGCCACTTTGGTGAGCACAGACTATGTGTAAGATATGCTGTGGAGTGCTTTACGTAGATTATATCTGTTATCCTCACTGCAACCGTCCAAGGTAGGTATTGTCACCCCCATTACACAGATCAGGAAACTGAGGTTCAGAAAGGTCAAGTGACTTGCCCAAAGTCCCACAGCTATTATGTGGCAGAGACAGAATTCAAACCTAGATATTTTTGGCTCCAATGTTTGGGAAACTTTTGCTCTCTGTTCTTGGGGTCCCCACCATGCAGATTCTGAGTAGGTCAGTCAAGTTCATCCGTTCCCCTCAGGGCTGGTGCCCACGTCGAAAGGATGGATGATTCATGGTCCCTTGTCTTTGCTCACTGACCTCCTCTCAACCCCCAGCCACTCTCGGACTGAGATGAACATCTCCACTACTGGCCTCCCAACACATCCCATGTCCTGCCCCCAATCCATTAGTGAGATGGGACTTTCTATCTGCGAGAAAGAAATCAGCCCGCAGGTTTGGAGGTCCCTGACTCTTAAAATCAAAGCACTCCGAGCCAGGGGGCCTCAAGGCAAAAGTCAGTCCCTTCCTTTCATACTGTAAAGGAATTTGGGCTTCAAGTTTTCCGTTTTGTGTTTGAATCCTACAGGGAAGGTGAGTCAATGATCAGATGTTCTTTCTTCCTTAAAATAGGTGCTGTATGTAAGTCGGCTTTCTGGCTCCTTGCTCAAGGCAGGGCCGGGAAGCACAGATTAAGCAGAGTGGAGGGAGTCCTGCGTAAAGTATCAAGGTTTCAAGGATGGATTTCAGTGTTTTTAATTGACTAGCTCGTAGTGTAGATTTAAAGCCTTAGCTGTAGTCTTTCTTCTCCTTCTGTATCAAAACTCAAATGTTTATCCACAATCTGCTCAGGTCAGGCTATTAAGAAAGCCTTGTTGCTGGTTGTCTGCAAGCAATAAATCCGGGCATTTTGACCTTCCTTCCACAACTTGACTTCAATATCTGCTAATTCCTTTTTATACAACAAATTGCATCAATCATATTCGCATTTAACCGACTGCAGCTTCAATTGTTTTTGTTCTCTTTCATAAGTTCCTTCTCCAGATTAAATGCTGTCCCACTGAACGAACTGCTCTCGGCTGAAGTGGGAAAGCGTGATTTGATTAGTATAGATTCTGGAATTGGGTAAGTACTGTATCCGTGTCCTCTCTAGAAAAGAGGTGACGTGTCATGGGATATTAAGAATGACCATTTAATGTAAAAACTCAGAGAATACATGAGTTAAATGGAGAAAATGAGAGAAAGCTTTTAAGCGTTCTCCCAAGACAGATTGCAGAATAATATTATTGTACACGGAAGAGATGCTGAGGGGCACCATCTCAGGAGGCCATTATAGAAGTGGGGTTTTTAAAGTCATTATGGCAAAAAGCATTTCAGAGCTTCAGCAAGAGAGCAGCATCACATAATGAATTTTCAATAGAGAACTGGTGATTCAGTTAGATTACAATATGAACAGAAAACTTCCTGTCACATGATTTTAATCTGCCACTCTGATAAATGGCTCAAGGAGGGATCCCCATTTCCGTTGTGAGCGATAGAAGTGAGTGGGAGGGCATGAGAGTCACCGGACAACGTTTTCAATTAGGTATCCTCTGATCCAAGGATTCAACAAACACCCCTTAACCCAAGCTCCGTGATTCACCTGAAAGACACCTATTTCTAAGGGTCAGACATTGAACTTGAGGCGCTACATGAATCACCTCTCATTCCAGTGAAACCATCTTTACAAAGACAGCAGCCAGCCCCAAGGCCATAGTTTACTAATTTGATCTTTTGAAATATTGCATTAAAATATTATTTATCTTGGGCTTCCCTGGTGGCGCAGTGGTTGGGAGTCCGCCTGCCAATGCAGGGGACGCGGGTTCGTGCCCCGGTCCGGGAAGATCCCACGTGCCGCGGAGCGGCTGGGCCCGTGAGCCATGGCCGCTGAGCCTGTGTGTCCGGAGCCTGTGCTCCGCAACAGGAGAGGCCACGGCAGTGAGAGGCCCGCGTACCGCAAAAAATAAATAAAATAAAATAAAATAAAATAAAATATTATTTATCTTGATTAGACTGAGGTTTTGGGGCCCTGCCTTCAATTTTGCTCCCAACATGAATGTCTCGGTTGCCTCATCCTAGTTCAGGCCCTGCTGCCCATAAAACGGCTAAGTAGGCAATGTTATCCCCAGTTCACAGCCTAGGAAGCTGAGGTTCCAAGAGATTTCATAACTCAGGTTCATGGTTCATAAACAGTGGAGCTGAGATTCAAATCTAGTCAGTCTGACTCAAATTTCCAGAAACTTTCTACTTGACCATGCTGTGTGTGTGTGTGTGTGTGTGTGTGTGTGCGCGTGCGCACGTGCGCGCGCACATCTATGCGTAGTTAAATCTTTCTATCCAGAATCATCACCCCAATTATAGAGTTCTTTATAGAGTTCCAAAATGCTGTATGCCTTACCGCCTAATCTGGGGACAAGGGAGCTATCTATTTCACTTTTAAAAGCTATTTCCTATTCACCAAGAGGAAATGTTCTATCTTGACCTCTAAGAACTGAGGTACCCATTTGTACCGGCATCCTGAAAACTCCCCCTTAGCAGGCATTCTCCATGATTTAAAATACTGTTTCAGGAAGGTTCATGAAGGGACCAAAACTTGGCAGTGAGGGCTGGCCCCCGGGATCAGTACTGTTTCACTAGGGGTCGAAGAGATGTGCTTTTCCCTGTACACCCTGTTATGCTTTTCTGAAAAATTGAGATATAATCGAAATATAACGTTCTATTAGTTTCAGATGTATAACACGATGATTCGATATATGTGCATATTATAAAATGATCACCAGAAGAAGTCAACATCCATCACAGAATAGCTACGAAGTTATTTTTCTTGTGATGAGAACTTCTAAGATTCACTCCCTTAGCAGCTTTCAACTATCTAATACAGCGTTATTAACTATTGTCAACGTGCTGTACATTACATCCTCGGGACTTGTAGAGTTAAGTTTACTGAGAGTAAATTCTGAGTCTGCCATTTACAGGTTCCGTGGCTCTGAGTCTTTGTGCCTCAGTTTACTCATTTATAAAATGGTGATAAAAACAGCACCTCTAGGGTGGTTGCTAAGATTGAATCAGATAATAGAAGGAGAGTGTACAACCGCGTCTGGCACCCGGTAATGACTCCACACTGTCAGCCATATACACGGTCTAGAAGCACAGGCTGGCAGAGAAGCCAGCTTCTTTAGTGTAATTCCCTCTGCCGTTAGGCCATCTGGCCACTAAATCAGTTCCATGTGTGTTCATCAGGGGCTCCCAGCCCAGGGAATTAAGATCTGAGCCTTGGGGAGTTGGGTAGGGCCACACCCTTGAGCCTTACTCTTTTGATTGAAATAAAATTGCAAAATGAATGATAATCACAAGAGCAGATCATTATCCATCGTATGCAAGCTGGACCATCACGAAGGATATTGATATAGCCACAAAAATGAGCCCGGGTCCAGAGGCCAATCTCCTGAGAGAAGCCAGTCTGGGGAAGAGTGCGAACTGCGATCACAATTGAAAACATCACCGCTCGCACTAGGATCCTACAAGTTCTGATGCTTTGCTGCAATCGCTGCTCCAGGGCGAAGGAGAGGCTGATCTGTGAGCACTCACTGGTGAAAAAAAGTGGCCAATTGGTTGTCTGTTGACACTTCTCATCCCTGGGATTTAACCGAACCCCACTTACTTTATTTTGGGCAGATTCATCTATGAATGGTGATTACTGGGCCCTGTAAAAGAGATCAATACATATTTGTTGAATAGTGTAGAATCAACTGGACTTTTATTTACTCTTCAATTCCCAAAGCTAAGTGCTAGCCCCTTTGTAAACACTACTTTGATACGCTAAAGAGTCTGAAACAATAAGTTTGGACCTGGACACGTCAACGTGGGAAGTTATGAATTTGCTGATCATTAACGAGTAGGAATTGGTTGACAAATGTAAGTCATGACTACAGGGCTTGGTTGGAAAAAAGAAACTGCATTCAGCTCTGGCTGACTGATTCCATCTTCTTCTGTGACTGATCTGAGCGCTGGGTCCTGTGCAGCTCTTAGAGAAGACTCTTCAACGGCCAGGGTACTGGGTTTCCCCTCCTGGCTCCTACTTTTTCAGGGAAGCTTTTGCTTAGTTTGCCAGTGCAAACCCTTTTGGGAGCCCATGAAAAGCTGTAAGTTCACGTGATTGCTATACTCTTTCATCCCTATTTCAAAACAGAACTAAATTTTGTTTGTTTTTGCCTGAATTAAAATGTGCCCTAATTCACTTTGCTGGTTATCCTACATTAAAAATCAAAAGCACTTTCCTGCTGTTTAAAAAAAAAGGCCAAGAGAAGAGAAGAAACTTAATGGCAAGATCAAGTTCCGACTGTTACAGTTATTCATTTGCTGTAAGATAATCAGGCTATCAATTTCCCAGAACCGTGAAAGCATACAGCTAAAGGATGGGAGAAAGAAAGCTGTATTATACGAATTCCACCGTACCTCTTGAGCAGCCTACGGAAAGGGAAAGTAGCAATCCTCTGTCAATCAGGATAGGCTAGGTTATGAGGCAGTAACAAACAACCACAAAATCTCAGCAAGAAGTTGATTTCATACTCATGCTACATATCGAACTCATGTCAGCATGGGGCTCTGCCCACGGTTATCACTCACAGACCCACCGCAGTTGTGGGAAGAGAACATGGGAAGCAAGGATTGTACTGCTTCTTACATTTTTCTGCCGGAAGTCAACTTCTGTTCACATTTCACTGGCCAGAAAAAGCCACATGGCCAGCCTAGCTTCAAAGGAGGCAAGGAAATACAGTCCTTTCTTGAATCAGGAAGGAGGAGAGGTGGAAATATTTGTTGAACAGCAGAAATGACTATCACAGACCCCAAGTCTACAGAACTCAACACAAGAGTCTGGAAAACCACCACGTGAAGGGAAGCTGGCCTCCAGGAGGAGGAAAGCTGATTGCGGGACACAGCCTCCCGAGCTTAACTCCTTGCAACTTCTTTCTTGTGCCAATCTCCTCTTCCTCTCCTTCTCCTTTTCCCAGCTCTTTATTCTCTTACCCCGTCTATTTCCGAGGGTGCAGAGCACTTTTCAGCTTGGGGTGGGGAAGCGAGAGGGGATCTGACTCATGTCAACCTGAGTGTCTCCTACTGCAGGATGAAGAGTTTGAACACCCCAAGTCTCTTCATCGCCTCTGACCTCCTGGAGGTTAAAACCACAGACTTTGAATTATCTATCTGTGTAAGGATTGGTACTGAGAGTATGTAAAGTACTCCTCTGACTCAAAATCAAATAGACGAACAACGAAATACCTTTTAAAAGACAAAGATTTGAACAGATAGCTTACAAAGGAAAGGGAATTTGTGAATGTCATGAACACATGAAAAAAGGGCTCGACATCATTAGTCATCAGGAAGATGCAAATGGAAAGCCACCTTGAGCTACCATTACACACCCATCAGAACGGTTAAAACTTGAAAAACGACAACACTGAAAGTTGGCAAGGATGTGGAAAAATTATAATTCACATACGTTGTTGATAGGAATGTAAAAGGTTACAATCACTTTGGGGAAAGTGAGGTGGGTTTTTTATATAACGGAACACTCAGCTATCCCGTGACCCAGCAACCCAGTCCTGGGTAGTTACACAAGAGAAATACAAGCATATGTCTACCAAAAGCTAAGTCCTCAACGATCATTTTGTCTGTTACAAACCGGCAGAGCCATTTAATTCATAATCGTCCAAAATCTGGGAACAGTCTAGATGCTCATAAACAAGAGAATGGATAAACAAACAGGTGCAGTCATATGATGGAATTCAGCAATAAAAGGGATTGCTGGAATACGTGCAATGCCACGGATGCATCTCAAAAACATGACGTATGGTGAAAAGCCTTAGAATCTAGGTGGTGGGTATATGGATGTTCGCACATTATTCCTTCAGCCCTTTCGTATGGAAGAAAGAAAAGCCCACAGGCTCTGGAGCCCAGTCCTGCTGGGTCCTAGGCCAAGGTCATTCACTCTTCTTTCTGTGTGACCTTGGACAAGTTTCTTAAAACTTCTGGCCCGGCTTTTCTCAAAAGCACCAACCTCCTAGGGAGATCCAGCTTGTAAAATACTCATTCCTTTATAAATGCCCAGGATATATCAGCTATTGTGATTTTAATTATTATTCCCCATGTCTGCTCTTTGTTCTTTGTCTGGTTTTCTGAGGATGAATCAGGAGCCTCTGTTCACTTGGCATGAAGCCTGGCACACAGTAGGTGTTCAGGAAGTGTGTGCAGAACAGAATAGATGGGGCTGCCCCGTCATGACAAGTACCTCCGAATCCTTCTCACCACCCGCCAGAGAGGGACTCACAGGATACAACCGAAACAGGAATTGGCTCTCACCAAAGGGCATTTCCCAGGTGTGAGGGCTCTGGATCTTTCGGGGAAAGGAATACCCAAGCCCGCTCTCTTTCATTCTTTTCCTCTTTGGGGCGCCTACCGCTCTGTTGCTTAGTTTTCTGATGGGTAGTTCTCACTAGGGCCGATCTGGCCTCTCCCAACCTTCTCACTCCTCACCCACCTTGGGGACAGCTGGCAATGTCTGAAGTCATTTTTGGGTGTCGCACTGAGGAGGCGGCGGTTTGCTACCAGCATCTAGTGGATAGAGGCCAGGGATGCTGCCGAACCTCCCGTAAGGCACGGAACCGCCCTACCCCACAACAGAAAATGAGCAACAAATGTCAGGAGCGCGAGGTTGCAGAACTCTGAGCTGATTGAAAAGAAACACTGGACAGAGTGGCCTAGTCAACATCTTTCCTCTGGCAGTCTTTTCCTGAGCGCTACATGGCAGACCCGAGTTCACCTGGGTAAGGAGAACCACGGACCCTGGCCCAGTGGCAGCCAGGAGCGCGGTGAAGGCTGCATAGGGCTCTTTCCCATCCTCCCTCCCTCCTTTGCATCCTAGAAACACAACGGCGCTTTAGATGTTCGTGGGGTAACACTCCAGAGCTCTGCGCCTCTTCTACTTTTCTCAAAGCTGTAATGAGGATGTCCAAGAATGTCTCACTGATTCATGTAATAGATTTATTTAATATGCCCATTACCCTGAGGCCTCCCCTGAGGGAGAGAGAGGCCAGGGGCAGCCGAGACAGGGCACGTGGCTATAAAAACCACAGCTATATTAAATGCAATCGAATGGCTCAACTCTGTCCCAGACCCACATTAAAGGAAGCGTGTTATAACCCTTGTGTCACAACATCCGATTTAGAAGGGGCATCTAGAAATGGAGAGCGGGACTCGGGCCAGCCTGCCATCCTGCAGCTCCCTGTGAGCTGTGCTGGGAAGGCCCCAAAAAGGCTTTTCTGGTCCGAATCTCTGCCCGCGACCCAAGCCACAGCGCCAGCCATCCCACCGCTAGATTCACTGTTGTGGGTTAAGCATTGTTCTCTCTACTCAGTCCTCTTTCAAAGTATAAACACCCTCAGAAAAACAGTCATTCATCAACACACTCCTGAGAATGTGTTCAGTGGTGGTGAAATGCAAGGATGTTAGAACCAGACGGGTCCCTCAGTTTGAGCCTGAGCCCTGTCGTTCGGTAGCTGTGTGATCTTGGATGAGTGACTGAACCTCTCTGAGCCGCAGTTTCCTCATCTATAAAATGGGGATGGTAATGGTCCTTACTCTCAGGGTTCCTCTGCGGGTTAAATACAGTGCTAAACTCCTAGGAAGCTCGCAAGGAGAATTATTAGCATGCCAATGCTCGTAGTGGTGATAATAGCGCAGGGGGTGGGTACAAAGGTGAATGAGCCTTTGTTACAGTCTAGCCGGGAGGCCGAGATTCACTTGCAAATAGCTCTAATGCAAAGTAGAGAGTGGCCCGTGGTCTGAGAGATGTATAAACAGCAGGGAGAGAGGCCAAGGATTCAGAGGGGCCCGTGTGAAGCCAAAAAGACTTTCCGGAGGAAATTGCATTTGAGCTGGGCCTTAGAGGATGCGCGTGTGGTTTGGGTGGGTGGGAGCGCAGGATAAAAGGGCCGCCGAGAGCAGGGTGCCGTGCGATCCGGGCCAGGGCTGCCACATTCAGTGGGCAGGCATTCACGGCACCGGGACGCCAACAGAGGGGCCAGAGGGGGCCGGCGACCAACAGCACACCGCTCACGAGCCATGTCCCTTCTGGCCTGAAGCTGCCCAGGGGGGGCCCCTTTTTTCTAATCCTTGGAGTCTTGGGCTAAGTCTTGGCCCAAGGCAAGAGGCACGCTGAGGAAACACCAGGAAAACTCTACCAGATGGGCGGATCAGAGTGGACCTGGGAAGTTCTGCTGAGGGTACAAAGTTCTGCTTTAGGAAGGCCTAGAGCAATGGACACATATTAAATGACCAGGACCCCATACCGTGGCACGGGCCCTGGCGTTCCACAGTCCTGAGTTTAAATCCCTGAGTGGCCACTTGTTAGCTGTGTGACTTTGAGCAGATCACTGCACCTCTCTGGGCTTCAACTACCTCTGTGCTAAATGGGGATAATAAGTCCTGGCTCATGGGATATTTGGGGGGTTAAATGAGATAATGCTTGTCGAGCCTTAAGTGTGATGCCAGGCACAGAACAAGTGCCCCACAGAAGTTATCTTTTATATGCACGATATAACAATAACCCCTTACTACCATGTGTGTATCACATATGCTATCCATTACCAGGATGCTAACCAGACAAGTGACCCCAAGAAACTCAGAACTAGGAGGGCACTGGTGCCTCGTGGGGCAGGGCGCAGAGAGACGGTAGGTAGCAGCGACAGCGGGGTAAATGTCTTCCTGAGGGTGCCAGAGGCATGTCTGGGCTTGGGACTTGCAGGGAAGCTTCAGGGCACAGAGACGGTGTCTGTTCACGGTCTGGGTGCAGGTGGGGCCCCAGCTGGGTTCCCAGAGCACAGCTCAGGGCCTGACATTTCCAAGGTCTCCATAAATATTTGTGAAAGAGGAAAAGAATGAGGAAGATGGCAAGAGAAACCCCGATACCAGATTCAGCCGTCGTGTGGGCCCGGGGCTGCTGTGCACAGCTGCAGTCAATGTGCTCATAACACACACGTGTGCAAGCATGCACTCAGGCACATCATGCACACACACACAAACACACACGTCCTGAGTTCACACGTAGCTCACACACACACACAGACACATGTATCCCCAGATATTACACAACACCCTCATTCAAACGCAGAAACGCATTCACAGGTACACAGACATTCACATTAACACAGGCACACTGTAGATACAGTCAAATTTTCCCAGTCTCCATATACACAGACATCTACTCACATACATGCACAAATACACACACAGCCCCTGCATTGCGACACACAGGTGCACATATCATACGTGGACACACGGTCTTCTTGTTCACACACACGGGGGCACATTCCCAAGTCTACACACATCCCCACGCGTATACTCCCTGCATAGATGGAGTCACGATTCCCCTGTTCATAGACATACAGACATACGCATTCACAGAGACACCCTCAGGTCCTCACGTTCTACCCAGATCCACACAGACCACATACGTTCACAGATGTACACACATGTCCGCCCCCGCCAGACATACATCATAAGTCATACGTGTTCACAGAAACACACTCATAAATATATTTAACTTCCCTATCTACACGCACACAGATACACACACGTTCACAGACATACACATACACATATATTCTCCCAAGTTCTTACACAACACACACATCCACAGATATACACACATGTCCTCCGCATTCACACACACACGTTCACTGATATACAATTGCACACCGCACCCACGTCCACACTATCACACATTCATCGTTACATCTGCTCGTCCTCACTTCACACACATACACACCTGCAGAGTCCTGAACCATGAAACAAATTCAGAGCTCTTGGTACGTCCCAGCCTTGTCACTAACACCTCCAAGCTTTCTCCCATTACTTTTCAGGAAGGAGGCACCCGCATCACGTGGCAGGCACGCCAGCTGCCTTCTCCTCCCTTCCCTGCTCAGGAAGATGCTCCCATGCCCAGGGGGCCCTGGGAGGAGCCCGGAACGTCCTGGGTCCTGGGTGTAGAGCTGCCACAGTGTGTTTCCTTAGTCCCTTGACAAGCTTTTGATGGACGGCATTTGATCAAAATGGACCCTCCACTAATACTCTGCTGCCGCCTGCGCAAGCACCCACATCCCCGCCTCCCAGATGAGAACGTGGGACACCCACTCCTCTCTCCACTCACCTCAGGCCTCCAAACTCCAGATGAGAAACCACCTTTTTGCACTCAATTATAACAAGCTGCCTTAACCATAAATTAAGTTATAATGCCTTTGCCCACCAGATGAGCTGGCAAGGCACCCCTTGCCCTTGTCATAAATTAACTCCTTGATCAAATTTTAAATGAATTATAAAAGTTGAAAATTAAATCTGGCTAAATGAGGGCCTTCCCCTGGTGTTTTAATGAAGCAGGAGCACTAGTGGCTTGGGGCAGAGCTGTGACAGCTCCAGCCCAAACTTCAGCTGCAGACTTCTGCCGGCTGCTGAGGCGGCGTAACTATTCCCAGCTCTCGACCTGACGATGGATGACTCCTCTACGTGGGATGGGCATACGTATTTTTATTTATTTATTTTCAACTCTTTATGATGGAAAAAATTCTAACAGACACAGAAGTAGAGAGACTGGTAGGATGAAACCCCACGCACCGGCACTGAGCTTCAACATAAAAATATTTTTAGATATTAAACGAATATACCCTATTCAGGGTAATCAAAGATACCTACTGGCCAGTCTTTCTGTGGTTTCCTCCCATCTGTGAATTTACTGCTTTAGGAGAAGGACAAAATAAAGAGATCACCAATCAACTTTGCGTTTTAAACTAGGCTCTTTTGAGTGTGTGGAGAGACAATGATCCTTGCTGGAAAAAAGAGAGGCATTCCAGACTCCCCTCTGCATATCAAGAGCTGGCTTGGAGGTGTGAACATAGAGTTTTATACACATAGCCTAGAGGGAATGGGGTTGATGACGTCACAGAGTTTCCCACCTGACAGGAAGCATGAACATCCCTTCAGCTGCTTGGGGTTGACCCAGTATGGTCATGCCCAACCTGAAGCAACAGGATCCAAGGACATTGTCAAGGTGAAGAGGCATGAGCAGAGCCCCTGCTTGCCCGTAGCCAACGCGAGGGGACCCCCAAATTCCCACATGCCAGACTGAAGGGATAGAGAAGTCATGGGAAACAGTGAGCCAGGAGGAACTGGGGCTTAGGGTGGGCCAGCCCCAGAGAGTGGGCTTCGTAACTAGAGGCCATGATCAAAGGCCTCAGCAGTGGGCTCAAGCTCAATGTCCCTCAGACTAGAAGGAACGGGCCACACCACTAGATGCTAAGCCACTAAGCAGTGGACTATAGGGCTCCTCAGTGAGGCCCCAGAGAATAACCCGAGGGTCACTTGCCCCTTCTCTTGGCTGCCATGTGGGTATGCAAGCTTCCCCTGTACCAAACGCCATATTGGAAATGACAAAGGAGAAGAATGATGGTTGGAGAGGGAGGAAACAGCTCCGTCAGGAACTTTAAATAGATTTTCTATTTACCCAAAAGAGACTCTCTTAAACCCAGAAGACACCGGGATTAATGAGAATAGGCGCCCTTCAGAAAGATGAAGCCAGTTATAGAAAATATATAAAGTGACATTTATTAATATGTCTGAGTTTTAGTGTGTAGACTTTAATTACGCTGTTTAAGGTCACAGAAGAGCACAGGACACTTACAGTTTGCTGATCTTAAACAAAGCTCAAGGTGCATATTTTCTTGTTTCCCCTTGACCTGAAGTAGTTACGGCGATTTAACAGAGGTCAATGGTATTCTGGGCGGAGAAGCCCAGACGGTTGCTGTTACTACTGTTTCGTGGATGCAAGAACCACATGAGATGGCAGGGGGCGGTGGTCACTGTTCTTGAAACATCTGAATTAAAGCCCAAGGGGCTCTCATTCTCTATGAGGTACCTAGTGCCCCTGGGAAGGATTATTGGTGGGATTTTCCCAAAAGAACCTTTCCCCAAATCCAGAACACCCCCATCTTAAAGGAGAAGGTATTGAGATCACCAGTCGTCTATCCCTCCCATTCAAGCAGCTCACCACTCCTCAGAGGCGAGGCGGAGGACAGAATCCAGGGAATGGTGACACCAAATGTGCTCCTGATAGCAGTAGCTCTAATTAACCAGAGCTGGCTTGCAGAGGTGTCAGGGCTGACTAGCCACTCAGACCAATGAGACAGAGAGTGGCAGGAGGGTTATTTAGATTTCCGCAAAAAGTCCCCCTCAATCAGCCTTTCAAGATAATTAGGAAGCAGAAGGACAACTCATTAACAGCCTAAGTCAATGTAGCACCAGTCTTGCCTGCGTCCCAGGGCAGTTTCTGCCTCTACTTGCATTGCCCTTTCATTTCTGGACAAAGGGAATGTAGTGCTTTTTTCAAACCTGTTGACTGTGGCCCACACAGTAAGAAATACATTTTATATTGCAGTGTGGTACACACACACACACACACACACACCACACACCCCTGCAACAAAGTTGCACAATTATACTGACCTTCCTGTCTGCAATGCACTCTGACACTTTCTTTTCTATACTAATCTATTCCATAATTCTTTAATGCTGGTCATCACTAAATTGAATTTGCCACCCACTAACGGGCTGCAACTGAAAAATACTGGTCTGTAAGTAGCATCTGTTTGTCTTGATATTTCATTTCCACCCAGAGAGTTTCCAGATAGGCAATTTGTTTGGGATCTTACACTTTGATTATTTTAAGCTTCTTATTTCTGAGGTCCGAGACACCTAGCTATTTGCAGGACTCTTGGGACTGAGTTATTGCTTTTATTATCAGTAGTGGTCTTGCAGCTATGAATAGGCCCATGATTTCTGGTGACCAGGGCAGTAGGGATAAAAGTAACAATTTCTGGTCAGCTAAACAGAACCTGTGGAATTTCCAAAGAGCAAGTTCTTTTCCTGGGTTCACTCACAAGCTTTGTGTTTCTGGAAACACAGGCATTACAAAAAGCCTGACATATCCCAGTAAAATGAGATTGGTGCACCTATCAAAATACTTGAATCCTAGATTGACCCACTAGCTGCGTGACCTTGGGCAAGTCCTTGATCCGCTGTGGTGGACACCACTGGTTACCTAAATCAGCACTGGCTCCCCACACGCTCTTCTTGCCTGTCTCCCTGTATGCAGCTGGGAAGCTGATGACTCCCTCTCCCAGCATGCTCTGCAGCCAGAGGTGGCCACGTGACCCAGCTCTGGTCAGGGAAATGTAAGCAGAAGTCTAATGAGAAGAGGGTGTATCGGAGAGAGAGCTGTGATTGCCTGGTAAAAACTACAGGGGTGACTGGTGCCAAGCCTATTCTCCATTCTTCCTGCCTTGAGTGGAAGATCTGGGGAGCTGCAGAAACCCGATAACGACCATGTGGTGACACACATGAAGAGGACAGCCAGCCCAGTAGGGGTGACAGAGAAGAGGCATAGGACCAAGGCTTCTGGTGGCATCTTGAGCACATAAACATCAGCTACTGCCAGCCCCTGGATTTCTGGTTATTTGAGAAAAAGAAATGTCTGTTTATTTAAGGAACTGTTGGATTTTCTGTTTCTAGGAGCCAAATACCTTCCTCGTGAGTACAGCCTCTCTGGGCAATGTCAAACAAGGACACCATGTCCCCAGTTCTTCTTTCCCACAGACATGCTGTGAGGGTCAAAAAGAGGATCTCTCAACCTCATCACTATTGGCATTTGGGGGCTGCTAATTCTTTGTTGGGGAGCTGTTCCGTGCACTGCTGGACGTTTCACAGCATCCCTGGCCTCCAGCCAGTAGATGCCAGGACCACTCCCTCCGAGTTGTAACAACCCCAAATGTCTTCAGACATCACCAAATACCACCTGGGGGATAAAAATGTCCCTGGTCGAGACCCACTGATGAAAAGTAATGATGGCTGTGACTGCCTTTTAAAGGTTAATATTCCCATGAGAGTGGAAAACATTAACAGCAGTGTATGGTATTTCCTTTTAGACTTCTTAGTTGTTAAAACTAAAGGTTTTTTTTTTTTAACAAAAATACAGTTTTACATTTTCGGATTAAGGTTTCCTCGCTAAGTGAAGAAAAAGCAACAGTTTCCTGAAGTTAGAAGAAAAATCCAGCAAAATATGCAACTTGTTCCATTTTTCAGGGGAACATGAACTAGTGGCTAAGGTGGCCAATCAGGATGTTCTAGAAGGACATTTTGCATATTGATGCATATTGTGCATCCCTGCTTGCTTCCCAGTTTCTGCAGTAGAAGAATCTGGCAAACCTATTTCCTTCAGCAAAGTTCCATCCCTCTCACCATATCCCATCCTCTGAACATTTGGTTCAGAAATGGGCATATGACCCCATCTGAGCCAATTAGAGTCAGGCCCTGACTATTGGGAAAAGGACAGCCGTGGATGCGAGAACATTCCAGGGGGCTCTGGAAGCCATTGCACACGTTAAGAAGCGGGGCTGCCTGAAGAGGGAGCCAACAAAGAGGAGAGGAGAAGAGAGAGACCAGGTCCTGTTAGCATCATCTGAGGAGAGGTTCAGCCTGGAGCGACTGCTACCCTGGACTCCTTGGCCCTATGAGCCAATAAATAAATTTCCGTTTTTGCTTCAAGTAGTTCAGATTGGGGTTTCTGCCCCTCACATGTCAAGCCAAGGCCAGTCATTAAAAGTCAGAATCACCTCATTGAAGGTGGTGTATCTTATAAAACGGCCCCGGCCCCCAGGCAAGCACGATGTGCTGATATCTTGGGGTGATATATTTTGTTTTATAATATGGAACCTATAAAAATACTGAAAATATTGAGGAGGAGGGAGAAGAAGAAGACGAAGGAGAAGGAGAAGGAGAAGCCGAGGGGGAGGGGAAGAATGGAGAGGGGAAAGGAGGCGGAAAAGGAGGAAGAAACAGCTCAAACCATAAAACACAAACACAAATAAACCCAGCAGTCTGTGTGCCTGTATCCCTCCTCTCCCTGTGGAATATATCGGAGACATATGGGAAATTTGACCCTAAGAAGCCACACTCTAGAGTCGGACATTAATAAAGATGTCTTTGGGGGACCTAGAAACTCATAAAACAGGATCTGGCTGAGTCCCGAGGTGCTGGTGGCAGCCTGCCCAGAGCACCGTTGGTAGCCGCTACAGCTTCTGAAACTCCAGAAATACGGGTTCTGTCTCGTTCTCTCTCTCTCTGTCAATGAGGGAAACTTGACCCATATAAATACCGTCTAATGCCATGTGCTGAGCTTGCTGGCAGAAGTTCCAGCCGCCCCATCCGCCATATTTTTGCCACCATGACAAACAAGGGCAACCACAGTCACACAAAGCCGGGCCTAAGGCAGCAACTGCTCCAGAACATGGCTGTTTCCCTCCTTTTCAGAACCCCCAGAGGTGTGTGCAGGCCTCGGGGTATGTGGCTGGGTCAGAGGGGCCTCCAGGAGACCACGGTTCTGGCCCACTCTCAGACTCACTGGCTGGCGGTTTCCTGGAGTTTTCCCTTGGGTCTTCACTGATCCTGTGATCCCACTTTGTCCTGTGGCTCCTGATAGGGTGTGTGTCCTCTTAAGTTGCCACTGGTTTGTGCCCAAGTCATTAGAAATGTCACACAGACTGAGGGGGTCTGTGGCCCTCTGGGCAATTAGACAGAGAAACGTCCTCTCTGCCCAAAGGAAACTGGTTTGCGAGCAAACCCCCTCCAAAAACAAACCACACACACACACACACACACACACAAAACAACTCAGTCATGGCAGCTAAGTGCCTTAATATCCTCTGTCACCCAGATTCAGGTTCCAGCCTTGACCCTGAGACCCTGGGTAAGTGAACCTTGCACACAGGGGCTTCTGAACTTCTTGAAGCCTCTGTTTCTTTATTGGAGGAAAGAGCTAATAATCCCACTTTAATTCATATAAGAACTGTGTGCCCAGTGTATAGAAATGTACTGTAGACGCCATCATTGTCGTTACTGTCATTGTTATGACTCTAGCTGTGGAGCAAGGTTCTGGGTTCACTGCCAACCCCACTGCAGACCAGAGCTCAGAAGGCAGGCCCAGGGCCCAGAGTCTTCCCTTGGTGGCTACTTCCAGAGGACAGCCGAAATCAAATGTGGGTTAGTGCCAGCTCGAAATATGCAAGGGTTTCCTCCAAATAGTCACCCCAAGATGACAAGGGATGACTTATTTTTGGCATCTCCCATCATACTTCACACAGCGTAGATGCTCAACTGAACTTCTCCATCAAACGTTGTCGACCGGTTAGAAATGGTCTGTGTGGCCAGTTAGGTCTCCTTTGGCTGGGCGTGGGCGGGGATGGCATTTGAGTGGGACTTAGAGGCCCCACCCCCGCCAGTATCAAGGACTCATTGCCTTCTCAGACCGAATGTCCGGCCACAAATGCCAAAACAGACCCAACCAGATCTCCGCTTCATAAATAATCGGGCAGACACAAGTTTGACTTAATCAGGAAAGGCTATGTAAAGCAGATTAATGACATTTTGATGAACTTTTCAACTCAATTTGAAAAGCCATGCTACGTTAACCACAGTTTCCAATTACCCTCCAGGAAAAACTCTGGGGAAAGTTGAGACCCTCTCTGAAGTACGGCACGTACTTGTAGAGAGATGGTGATAGAAACCACAGTCATCCCCAGAGATCCTTTCTACACCGACGGTCAAGGAAACACAAACCAAGCAAACCAACGAAGTGAGTAATCTTTCTTCGGAGGAATGTTCCAGTTTGTTCAAACTGAAGACGTAAGTTAGTACCGTGTGACTTGCACCTAAAAAGTGATTCAAGGTGGCCAAATCAGGATAAATGACCAAGGCGTATCCTTCCCCAAGACATGCCTCAGTTTCCCCTCTTGAAAGCGCACTAACAGTGGACCCGTTGCCTCCAGAGTCCCTTACCTGATGTGGTTACAGGCACCGTCGGTGGAGTCAGATGACCAGCCTCCCCACGAAAATGTAAAACTTCCCGAGGGCAGGGACCTTTGTCTGTTTTGTTCATCACTGTGAAGCCATCCAGCAGGAAAGGGATGCAACCTGAATTATGTTTTTAGATGGTCTGTTTAAATGGTAAAAAAAACATGATTTGGGTTGCTAGAAAAACAATAAAGGAATAATCAGGATTTTTTTTCCTTCCTCTTTTTGGCCCTAGCTGAAATGGTAAACAGAGTTTTTCATTGTGTTAGTGGGTCCATGTGACTTGTCTGGTTAAGCTAATTTCTGATCACTCTTTGGCATCTTGACCTGTCCAAACTCATGTGTCGAGCAAACAGAGCTGTGGGCTGCCACATCTGGACGATGCTGTTATCAAGGGCGCAAGCCACGTCCTCACTGTGCTCAGCTCAAGAGCTAGTGTAGATACAGGCTTCTGCAGAATCACCTAGAGCTGCCATCCCCATAACCACAGCCTGAAACGTGCTTCAGCGGACCCAGGCAGGACCACGATGCAGTTTTTACTTCTGAAGGATCTTCTGAAGTGTGTTTCCCTTTCCCAAAATTGTCTTAAAGAAAATCTGTTTCATTCAACTTTGGCCAGAAAATACCTCTCTGAAACATACCTAACACTTTCCTGTCTCCAAGCCTTTGTGCTTAGAAGCTCTTCTTTCCCCCGCCACCCACACTGTCCCCTACTCTTCACCTGTTGAAGCGGAAGTTAAAAGCAGATGCCTGTCGGGGCCAGGTCAGAGCACAGACCAGTGAAGCAGGCTGGGTGGGTGGAAGACAGGGCCAAACCCCTTGCCTAAAATTCCCAATTGCAGAGGCTCTGGATATTACAAGTTTGCTATAAATCACTTGTGGCAAAGTCTGTCCTGATGCCGTCTTATTTGGCAGCAGAAACTGATCAGAACAGATGAGAGGCTACTTAAAGTCTTTATTTATCCCACTTAGTGTGAATATATTTTATTACAGAAATATTAGTTGATTGATTAGGGAGGTGGTGCCCCAGATTGAATTGGGGGTATAAGGTAATAGAGTATATGCACTGCATTAGCTCTCTAAAATCTAAAAAATTCTGAATTCAGGGATACATCTGACCCCTAAAGTTTTGGATGAGAAATCGTGGGCCTGTACAATAGGGAGTGGTGGGGACTTTGGAAAAGTGAACTTGGTGCCTATACGAAGCACCAACCAGCCAGCTACTGCTGTTTAGGAAGGCTGGCCCAGAGTTGCCAGAGCTTTCAGTTTTTCAAAGGAAGTTGAAAATGCAGGTATTGAAGTTCTTTCTCTCTCTGTTTTTAAAACACTGTGCAGGCCAAACAAAACCAGTTTACCTATTTGTAGTTTCTTTGTTAGAATCATTCATTCAGCCTCAGATGCTGTCATCTCTAATAAGTGTTCCCAGAACCCCTATTTGTTATGGACTGAATTGTGTCACCCCAAAATTCATATGTTGAAGACCTAATCCCCAAGGTGACTGTATTTGGAGACAGGGGCTTTATGGAGGTGATTAAGGTTGAATGAGGTTACCAGGGCGGAGCTCTAATCTGACTGGTGTCCTTACAAGAAGAGGAAGAGACACCAGAATGCTCTCTCCTTCTCTCGCTCTCGCTCTCTCTCTCTCTCTCTCTCTCTCTCTCTCTCTGTGAGCACACACAGGAAAGGTCATGTGGGAGACAAAGTGAGAAGGTGGCTGTCTGCAAGCCAGGAAGAGATGCCTCATGAGAAAGCAACCCTGATGGCATCATGATCTTGGATGTCCATCCTCCAGAGCCATGAGGAAATAAGTCTGCTGTTTAAGTCTGTGGTATTTGTTATGAGAGCATAAGCAGACTAACTCACCATTCGTCATTCACTCTCCCCTACCCCATCCTAAGTTCCCCCAAAACTACTTATTTCATTTCGTATTTGCGGTATTTTCTTCCTTTGCATTGTCCTGTCTAGGGCTAGTGAATTATCCACGCGTTAGCACAGTGCCTGGGGCGTGGTAAAGCATCTAGTGCCTTTTATTATTATCTTTTATTGTTATTACTGCTGTAACTATCATTATACTGATATTATTCTGGGAAGCATAGATATGTCTCATCCTTTTGTTATTTAATTCTTTAAGGTAACAAACCTTTAGGGTCCTAAGTCTGGGGTGGGGATGTCTCTTGCCTGAGGGTATCTTGGAGGGGTTGACCCAGATCTAAGACCCTGAGCAAGTTCTTTGCCTCTGGTTCCTTCAGGCTCCCTGATGGTCAATCATTCTGTTTCTTCTCTTCCTCCTCCCCCCCACAATCATCCTCCACACCAGACACACACACACACACACACACACACACACACACACACATACACACACACACATGCACACACACACGCACACAATGTGGGGAATGGGTTCGAATCTCAGCTTCTTGACCTTGGACAAATTACTGAACCTATCTGGGTCTCAATTTTCTCAGCTGTAAAATGGAAATCATAAACCTCCCATCTTGCCAGTGTGAGCATAAGGAATACATGAGTTGATACTCAGTAAATAAATGAGTAAAAAAATGCACAAATAGAAAATGTCTGCTGTTACCGTTAATGATAATACCACGCAATCTGTCACTTCCTGTTAAGCAACATAAGTGACTTCCAGCGTGTAGTGTGTCATCTCAGTGTACTTAACTTCATGTGGCCTTCCAATTCAGCTCTAGAGGCAATTCTAGTGCCATGATATAGAGGAGCATGACTGTTAAATTTATCTTCTCCTCTAAAATATTTTTATAAACGCAAATTTATCATATAACAGTGTCAAAGAGGAAAGAACACTTTATAGGGGCCAACTGGCCAAATACCCTTATACTAGTTAGGCCGCCCAGCTCACGGGGTCGGGGGTGGGGGGGCGGTGGGAAGCAGATTCTTCTGGAGAGAAAAGTCATCATGGGGGAATTACCATTTCCCAGTGGAATTAGTTGATGGGGGTACAGCACATTGATCCCTAAAGGGCTTAATTACCTCTCAGTGCCTGGGCAAAGAGCTTAACCCCTCTCCTCGTTTTTCTCATCCGTAAAATGGGGCTAAAAATGGTAGCTACTTCATAGGGTATTTGTGAAAATTAAACAAGCTGATATGTGTAAAAGACTGTACAAACAGAGTCAAAATGCCTGGCACATTTTGGTGCCACAGAAATGTTACGATCCTTCTGTGATCTTGCCTGGGGGTAGGCAGAGGTTACCAGAACTTGGTTTCCTTTGCGATCTTTGAAAACTCTCCAACTGCCGTTTTAGGGACTCTGAGAACTGATTCCATCTGATTGTGGGTAATCTCAAGAACTGGCTATTTTCACTTTTCAAAAATTTGCCTTTACTGCCCTTTGCCAACCTTACCAACACCACTGAAATCCAGCCGGGTGATTATCCTAGGATAAAAGCTTTTATCATGAAAAGTTTTGTTTGAGAAAACAAGAACTGTGCTTCTCACTGCCGGCTTTCCTGCACGCCGGGATTCTGTCCACACTCCTACAAAGGCCAAGATTATCTCTCTCTGTAAGGGTTTAAAATCCTACAAGCCGGCCATGCAAGTGACCAGTATCAGATTATGATAACAAGATCATGTCCAGTTATAAAAACAAGTGTCTAAACTTTTCTCATGTCACTTTCTCCCGGGGTCCCTTCTGAGAGGGGGTATCAGCTCATTTCGAAGGCAGCTCTTTGAACTGAATTCATGGGGTATTTGCATAAGAAGATTTGAGGCTGAAGAATGCCTGCTATTGCATCTGCCCATTAATATGCCTGCTAATTCAGCACATTGTAAGCCTATTGACAGCCCACAAAGGGCTCAAATTCAAGGACAGTTATCCTATGGCCATTGTGAGCGCCTCAATTCAAGGAATATGTTCACGCTCGGAATACAGTTGTTACAATTAGATATTTTTCATGAAACATTATAAAGAACTAATGACAACGAGAAGCACAATACTACAACAACCACTAAAAAACATTCAGAACTCCATGCGTGAGCCTGCAGCTTGCTAGCTCGCTCTCCCTTGCCCATAATCTCCCACTCACTTCTTTTCCCAGATGCAGCCGACCGGTGATGGATGGAGATCTCCAAATGCGGAAGCACATTTTTCTTGCTCCCTAAATTGAAATAAAAAGCACAATGAAATAAACAGATCCCAGCAGAAGAGGAGGAACCCACGGTGCTGGCATAAATAGTGGTTAATTTAATCCCGTTTATGGAAAAACGTCACACTGTCACCTTCAAGGGATACACACAAGGCAATGAATTATTGGAAGGGAGAGAGCTTCCCTCTTTTCAGAGGTTGAGAAAGGATGTTTATGCAGATCTAGGAAAATTTAAAGCAGGCAGAAGAATGATGCTCTGGGTGGCTGTGTTGCAGGGACCGGACTGGGGGCGGGTGGTGGCATTTAATGAGAAAGTCGCCTCTCTCAGGAGGGACCTTGTCAAAGGGTCGGGTTTGGAAGGGAGGAGGTTTAGCTGGGCTGGGGAGGCAGGCAGGAACTTTCTAAGAAACTGGGGGCTAAAAGGCTGTTTCCAGCAGGGTGTTTGTGAAGGAACAGCACAGCCGGGGACGCCTGGCACTGGGGACATTGTCTGGGCATTGTACTGAACTCCCAATCGGCCGGCCATTGTCACAGGGGCCCCATCCAGCCCCTGGCCTGAGCACCGGTTGTATTTTTCTCACTTTACATCCCTCAGAAAAGACATCAAAGCCCAGGGAGATGTGCTTTTTGCTTTGTTTGGTGTCTGATTCTCAACAGTGGTTTCCCGGGCCAAAATTCGGCACCTTTTAACCTATTCTGTTCAGCTTAGGCTGAGCTGTATTTGAGCATTAGGGAAACTATAGTAACCGATAATCTGCCTGTTGCTGAAAAGAAACTATGTATCTTGTCACACAAGAGCTGTCGGTCGATCACCGTCCTAGGCGAGACCCTTTACAGGCGCCTGGCTTTCTTTCCTGGGCTCAGCCTGTGCCGCTGAAAAGGCCTCAAACCCTTTGCCTTTCTGGCACTGAGGACCCGTGTTCATGTTCATTTATATTTAACAAATAAGGCATTGTCCCCTGCAACATATCAGCATTTGATTATCTATTACAAATGTTTTCATCAAGTCAGAAATGAGGCCTCTTAACAAAAGGGGGAAAAAAAACTGGCGCAGCCCAGGGATGGGGCAGAAACTGGGATTTTCTTGGTGGGGTATTTGGTTGCATACGGTTCCACCAGAAAAAAAAAAAGTGCCAGGGGTCCCCAAAGCAGGAGAGTTGAAGATGTAATTATATGGATAAATCTGGGCTGAGTAGAGCAGGGTCCCGTACCTGTTGAAAGTTCAGGCTCCAGAGTCCGACTCCAAGGGCTTAAATCCCACCTCTCCCTCTTACTAGCTGTGCAACCCCGAGCTAGTCTCTTGAGGTCTCTGAACTTCATATTTTCTCATTTCAAAATGGGGATATTTACAGACCCTACACAGAAGACCAGAAGGAGAGTTAGCTGAGCTAATCCCTGTGACAACACAGGACCTGGCACACAGCAAGAGCTCCAAAAGGACTGGATGCCGGTGTTATTTTGCACCATGGGCCAGGGATGGGGGCCAGCAACTCTATACCTGGGATCCAAATGGATAAATGACAGCAGTAAATATGATTAGAATTATTGCATTACTTATTTATGGATACCCCACGCTGTTAAAGAAATCCACAATATTTCTTTAACAGAAATCAAATAAACATGAAATAAAATAGAAACAAACAGAAATAAAGAATAATTGTCAAAACAGTTACTATACTGTTTACATTTTTTTTTTTTTTTTGCGGTACGCGGGCCTCTCACTGTTGTGGCCTCTCCCGTCGCGGAGCACAGGCTCCGGACGCGCAGGCTCAGTGGCCATGGCTCATGGGCCCAGCCGCTCCGCGGCATGTGGGATCTTCCCGGACCAGGGCACGAACCCGTGTCCCCTGCATCGGCAGGTGGACTCTCAACCACTGTGCCACCTGGGAAGCCCGTTACTATACTGTTTAAATAAACAATTCTTTGTTATTATAAAGAATAATACCCAACACAGAAATAAAGACTAATTGTCAAAATAACGAAAACAATACAGAAGTGTAAGAGTGTGATAAATGAAAGCTCGCAGACTCTCGCCCCGCTGGGCAGGCATGGGATTGGGTGAAGCAAGTGTGGCGCGTAGGACGCTAGTGCAGATTCCACGCTCTGGCTGCCTCGCCGGCCTCCCTCCAAACCCAATCTTGTTCCTGAAGTGATCACCGTGAGAGGGTGATCTATCGGCCTTCAGAGTTGTCTCCCTGTGCATACCGACATTTCGTTATTACTGGCGATAGCAGTTCCCACCACGCGGCCTGTTGGAGAGCTCGCTTTTTCTCTTACGCAATTGCTTTTGGCCATCTTTCCATACTAAAAGGATATAAGCCCTGTCCCATCCTTGTGTTATTTTTCTTCCTGAAGAAAAAAAAAAAATTGTTTGCCTGGCAATTATGTAATACAAAAGTGCTTGGTGACCATGGCTGTCATTTGGGTGATCTCCTGTCGGACTTTAAAAAAAAATGCTTCTCCGTAACTAAGAACGGCTCACACTTCACTGGATATCTGTTAGGAGCCTGTGCTGAGAATCTTACTTGGGATTGACTCATTCAATCTTTATAACAACCATATGAGGCTAGTAGGTGTCCGTATCAACCCAGTCTTACAGATAAGGAAATGGAGGCAAGAGTGAAGTTAATTAATTGCCCACTTCTTGAAGCTACTAAGTGGGAGTCCAGATTAGAACTCAGTCCGCTTCCCAGAGCCCATGCTTCTATAGATATTTAACATATAAATGTGATGTGACGTGAACACACATGTGCATTACACACACATTTTACAGAAACAGCATTATGCTCTGTATACGGGTTTTCAAGTTCCTTTTTAACCTAACCTTACATCAGAGGCATCTTTGTTTGATGGATGCGAAGTGGTCCATTGCTCTTACAGAGAAGCAGTCCTCAAAAGCAAACCAACACCTGCCCTAGGAGAGGCAAATGTTAATCACGCTCCTTTCAAAGATGAAGACAGTAAGGCTCAGAGAGTCCACATGACTGGTCCAAGGTCACGAGTGAGTTCGTGGCAGGCAAGGCTGGTTGGGTAGGGGCATATCCAGGAAGCATTCCTGGCTCTCCAGGGAGGCCTGGTAGAAATCCCCAAGCTGGAGCTCCCCTTTACTGAGCCAGGTAAGAAGGCAGGGCTTAGGGCTGGGGCACAGGGATTTAACAAGCAACCCTCCTTCTGGTGTTTCCATATTCATGGCTGTTGAAAACCACCCAACTAGATGGACAACCATATCTGTTTTGGCTGACTCTGCACTTAGGACTCCAGAAGGTCTGCACTCTTACCTTGCATCCCTGAGCTCTGGACAGAAAGCTCCACACCTTCCCCAGCCCCACAGGGCAGACGGGAACCAGAGCTTCGAGCCCCACCGAGTGAGACCTGTGTTTGAACAGTCCTGAGCCTGCATCCTCCTGACCCCAACTCAAGCTGCCTAATGAACCATCTTGGCAACTTTCTGCTAGTTCAATGTCGTCTACAAGCATTCTCCTGATGCCTGGGGTGGGGGAAGTCAGCAGCCTCTTTCTAGGCTCCACCATCCCTGTCACCCTGCTCTTCTCAGAGGCAGAATCTCACTGTCTCTGAGATCCCAGAAATCATCCCGCCCAACCCGATGGGGAGACTGAGGCACAGAGATGGTGAGTGACTTGTCGAAGGTCACAGCATAGAAGCGCCAGAGTGGGACAAGAAAAGGCCCAGGGCTCTCTTGTCACACAAAACTGTGTTCCCCCGTTTATGTATTTAGCAGGTACTTCTTGATCACCCACTGTATACCAGGCACAGTGCTAAGCCCCCAGTATACAAAGCCAGATGAGTCGTGGGGTCAACCTTCAAAGAATTTAAGAGTCTCATTAAGGAGATATACACATAAATCACAAGAATAGAGAACTCTAACAGTCAGTAGGGCTGCCATAACAAAATACCATAGATAGGGTGACTTAAACAACCGAAACTTATTTTCTTACAGTCCTGGAGGCTGGGAAGTCCAAGATCAAGGTGTCGGCTGACTGAATTTCTAGCAAGAGCTCTCTTCTTGGCTTGCAGATGGCTGCCATCTTGCTGTGTCCTTGCATGGCTTTTTCTCAGTGTGTCCAAGTGCAAAAAGAGAGATCTCTCTTTCTTCCGGTAAGTCCCCCAATCCTACTAGATTTGTACCCCACCCTTATCATCTCATTTAACCTTAAGTACCTCCTAGAAGCCCATCTCCAAATATAATCTCATTGGAGGTTGGGCTTCAACATATGAACTCGGGGGTGGGGGGCACAATTTAGTCCATAGGAGTCAGTAACCAATATAGTAATAATAACAATAGGCTGCAGTTATTGAGAACCTCCGATGTACCAAACAACCTGCTCAGCCCTCTACATACATTATAGCACTTAATCCTCATAGCAACCAATGAGGTCAAAACGATTGATATAATCATCCCCATTTTACAGATGAGTTAACTGAGGCCCCTAGAGAAGTTAAGTAACTTGCCCAAAGATACAGAGAGTGACCCCAGAGTCCCCTCCTTCTTCACCAGTACTGGGGAGAGGGTGGGAAAAACTTCCAGGAAGAAGTGATACCCGAGAGAAATTCCAAAGGCCCGGAGAAGCAAGTGTCAGCCAATGCTCCCTCCTTCCGAATCCTTTCCCCAACCCACCTTTTTCTTTCCAAAGTTCCTAACTGCAGGCTGGCTGGGGAAAATGCTGCATTTGCCACAAAGTCCCTGGGCTCCAAACTTAAGTTTTCCCGCATTAAGTGCTTTCTCAGTGACCCAACACCGCCTGGCAACTGGCCGCCTTCTGCTTCTGACAGCTTGCCATATTTGGTCATTTACTGGGTGCACGTGAAGATCAAATGGGTTAAGATTCTTCTCTTTAAACAGCAGGGAAAAGAACATCAAAAAGGTGTACATTTCATTTCCCCAGTTTTGATTAAGTCAAGCATGAAGTGAAATGTAATACCCTCAAGTGGCCGGGGTTTTACACCATTGATGGCGTTACTTCTGCTTCAGGAGGCCTAATCAGCCCTGGGCAAGGGGGACAAGCTAACAGAGTTTTAGGGTGGCCAGATGGACGGGGTTTACCGTGGTTGAAAAGGCAGCTTAGTGCTTGCCTCTTCCAGCCAACTGTGTGAAATCCTGGTGCGGCCCCCTCTCCTCTGGCTGGTCCTCCTGCAGCCCCTCCTCCCTCTCTCTATTCTGGACAGAGTGACCGGCTCACGGACGGATGCCACAGCACCCAGGGCTGCTCTGCCGGTCCTTCCTGTCATAACGGACAAGAACGGGACGCCCCCCCCCCACCGACCACCACGCCCCGGAGTGTCTGTGGGGCAGGGTGGCGTCAAGAGGGAAATAGCATTCAAGGATCCCTGGATGGCTTTCTCAAGAACTCATTAATAAATGATCCTCGCGTGGGAAGCAGAGGGCACCCCTGTGTGCCAGGTATGATCCTAGGCCCTGAAAAGGGGAACCTAGCCACCCGGCTCTATTTGGTTTCCCCAGATCCTAGGAGGTAAGCTTGAAGCATCAAGTAGAGATCAAAAGGCTGCCCTTGAGGCTCACCAGCTGACTTAATTCAGGCTCAGAATAATGTGGAGTCATTCTTGGGCAAAACTTTTTTTTTTTTGCGTTACGCGGGCCTCTCACTGTTGTGGCCTCTCCCGTTGCGGAGCACAGGCTCCGGACGCGCAGGCTCAGCGGCCATGGCTCACGGGCCCAGCCGCTCTGCGGCATGTGGGATCTTCCCGGACCGGGGCACGAACCCGTGTCCCCTGCATCGGCAGGCGGACTCTCAACCACTGCGCCTTGGGCAAAACTTTTTGCCAGTAGGGTAGAAGCCATTTCACCATCAGCCCAAGGCCCACCACGTTTCCTATCTAAAAATGAAGTTAGAGTATTGGCATCTAAATACAAAAAGAAAAATGGCGTGATCAAATTTAGAAAATGTTTAATTAGATTTCTAAAGAGGTAGGATTATGTCAACATATCTGAAACTGAACTCTTGTCCGATTGTACCTAAACAATAAAGAATAAATCAGAACAGAGTGGGTTATTTATTCTCACTAAAGCAGAACTGAAAAATGATTAAAACATTCTAAAAATGTTTTCAGAGAAAGCATTTTACAGATGTGATAGAATTTGATAGAAATTCAAATTTGGGGCCTGGTGGGATTTGAAAACAGCTCTGCTTAGCCATAGGCAGAGGTCTCTGCGCTGGGCTCCGGTCTGCAATCTAGCGTGGTCTTTCTGAGCCTGAAGAAGACCCATTTTGCAGAGGTGCTTCTGGGAAGGTTCTATCCCAGCCTCAGCTAAAAGCCTCAGGCTCTCAACAGCTGGAGGAGAATAGCAGGGCTTTGGGAAGAACTTAATAGAATCCTTAATGCCACTAACAATCCGCCGCTATTGAACTGCATTAAGTAGATATTATGGGAGGACAAAGAACTAAATAGCTCGACATCACCCTCATTGGGCATGCGGGCCCCCGGCGGGGACCATTTTATGGGCAGCGCCATTGTTCCCCGCACTCCCCAGGTTAGCTTTATATTGCAAATGATACCCTGAAAAGGAAAAGAGAAGTGGTTTTCTTTTCTTCTCTCTCTCTCTCTCTTTCCCTCTTTTTCTCTCTCTTTTTCTGTCTCTGCTTCTCTCTCTCGCTCTCTCTCTCAAAATGGCCCTCACAAAAAGAAAATCATCTTAGGCCAGAAGAAAATGAAAGGCATTGTTACCATGGCTGGACCGTAGCAAATGAAATACATCATGGGCTCGGGAGCGGAAAGCTACATTCGAGCTGTTTTATTTTGGTGCTTTGGAATGTGGTGCACATGAGAACAGAAACAATGCCAAATCTGTGCGAATTAATAGGCCGGGCTTGACATATTTTCCTTTGTTTGAGGCCAAGCAGGCTGGGGTTGGGGGTTGGGAGGAAAAGGAGAAGATGAAGGGAGAGGGGGAATCTTACTTGATTAAAAAAAAAAAAAATCCAATAATCCAGCTGGATAGGAGGAGCGTGTGGCCACCCTTCTGAAGACGGGCCTTCAGAATCAGTGGCGAGCCAGCCATCCACCACTTGAAGTCTCGTCACTTGCTAGGATCAAAATGCTTTTTTGAGAAAAAAAAAAGGTCTCCATAGAATTGTTTGCAAACTGCAAAGTGCTTCAGCGACTGACATGAAAATGTTAGAAGCTGGAAACCTATTCCCAGGCAGAGGCCTCCTCTGTCACCTTGGTGGGTGAATAATTGTGCCTTTTGCATACGCCTTGTCATCAGCAGCAGGAATGAGGGGGCCCCAAGGACCGCCCTGGCAGCACGGGTGTTGAACCAGCAGAGTAAATTAAAACACGGATTAGAGCAAGTATGATTGGGGATGACAAGCAGGGCGGGCGTAGCCACAGAACAGGCCGAGTTGCCCAGATGGTCCTGAGAAAGACCACGCAGCGCTGCTTTCTCCCCAGCCTGCTCCAGCTGCCCGTCTGAAGGGGGCATTCAGGAGGCCTCAAGCCATTTTCTGGAACTGGGAAAATGAGTCTCCTTTCTTTGCAAGTTTAGAAATACCGACAGCTGCTACCGGGTACATGGAAACGTAAGTGGTAATAGCCAGCCTCCCGACACCGACCTGTCCTCTGTGGAAGGGCGGGGCAGCTCTTGGTTGGGTATTCTGATGGGCAGGGCTACTCCTTTCGGCTACCTTGTTTGAATTCAGAGAAGAAACTTTCTGGGCCATTCAAAGCAGGGTAAAGGCCGGGAGAGGAGCCCGGGCTGCCTTGAGAACAGCACTTAACAAGCTGGCGAGTATATATCAAGTGCATATCATGTTCTAAAGGTTGTAGCTTTATTTCCAGGACCTGTATGACTGGTTTGGGCAGACAATACCCTGTCAGAGATGCCAAGGAAGGACGAGGTAGGGCTGACATCTAGTTCACATTCTGTTCACAAGCAGGATAGTGTCCCTGGGAGGAAGGGGCGTCTCCCATTTTCCATAAATGCACCCTGTGAGTCGCAGTGGCCCCAGATTTATCACAGCTGCTACAGCTCTCTGGGTAGGTCTGAGCCTCCTCATCCCCATTTTACTGACAGGGAAGCTGAGGCTCAGAGAAGTATGACAATTCGTCTAAGGTCACAGCTAAGAAGGGGAGAGCTGGGACTCCGACCTGTGTCTTCTGAGTCCAGAGCCTGCCCCTCTTAATCACTGTGTGGGAAGAAGGACAGAGTGAGATTAGGAGAACTGGAAAACTACCCCTCGCCCAGAAGCTTTGTCAGCACAGGGACCTAGAAACCCAAAAGGATGTGGTGATGGTTTCTGGAACTGGGACAGATTGGGGAAAGGGGGTGGGGCTGGGGACAGGAAGGGGTTGAAAATGCTCCAAGTGGATGAAGCAGGGGGAACTCTGCCAGGACAAGAAGCAGAGGGTCACTTCTATCAAAATCTAGGAACATCTCCCATCCCTGTTTTCTTTTTGCGGTACGCGGGCCTCTCATTGTTGTGGCCTCTCCCGTTGCGGAGCACAGGCTCCGGACGCGCAGGCTCAGCGGCCATGGCTCACGGGCCCTGCCGCTCCGCGGCATGTGGGATCTTCCCAGACCGGGGCACGAACCCGTGTCCCCTGCATCGGCAGGTGGACTCTCAACCACTGCGCCACCAGGGAAGCCCCCCATCGCGGTTTGATAAAATACAGTTGACCCTTGAACAACACGGGTTTGACTTTCATGGGTCCACTTATACGTGGATTTTTTTCAGCAAATAAATTGGAAAAACTTTTGGAGATTTGCAGCAATTTGAAAAAAAAGTCACAGCTGATCCACATAGCCTAGAAATATCAAAAAAAAAGGAAGAAAAAGTTATGTCATGAATGCACAAAATATGTATGTAGATGTACATATAACATACAAAATATGTGTTAATCTACCATCTATGTTACCAGTGAAGTTTCTGGTCAACAGCAGGCTATCAGTAGTTAAGTTTGGGGGAAGTCAAAAGTTATATGTGGATTTTCAACTGCCTGGAGGTGGGTCAGCGACCCTAAACCCCATGTTGTTCAAGGCTCGACTGACCTCAAATATCAGAGTCTGGGAGGAAGATTCACTTCCATTGACAGACACTTGGGTGTCTAATGGGGGTTTCGTGTGTTCAAAGACGAACTTCTGATGTTCACTCTTATCTCATCCTCTCCCCAAAACTGTCTCTGGCACCTTCCTCATCTCTGTCTATGAGAAGTCTGTCCTCCCCATTGCTCAGGCCTGACATTTTGGAGCTATCTTTAACCCTTTTCTCTCTCTCATACCCACATCCCATCCATCAGCAAAGCGTGGCAGTTCTCCCATCAAAACATAGCCATCCCACTGGTACTGGTCCAAGCCACCACGATTGTCTGGATTAGTTATAATAGCCTTCTAATAGCTTCCTGGTTTCTACCTGCTTCTCCATCACAACCTTTAAAAAGATTCTTCTGTTCAGGACTCTGTGATGGTTTCTCATGTCACTCAGAATAAAAGCCCAAGTCCTCACCATGACCTACAAGTCCTCACCCTGGCAGTTCCATGCCACCTTTGTTCTTTCCTCTCCCATCCTTCTCTTCCCAGGTCACTGTGCTCCAGCCTTGGGTGGGTTCCCCACGGTGCCTGGTGCACACCAAGCCTGGTCCTGCCGCAGGGCCTTTGCACGTGCTGATTCCTCTGCCTAGGCTGCTCTTCCCCCACATATCCACAGGCATCACACATTCATCTCCTGACTTCAGGGCTCTTTTCCATTGCCACCCATAAGAGAGGTCTTCCCTGACTTCCCTAAATGAAATAGACTTCCCACTCCCATTCCATCTGACTTTCTTTCCCTGACCCTGCTTTATTTTTCTTCCTAGCACTTGTCCCCTCAACTTTGTCTGTTTTATCTACTAGTTAAAGACCTGGGGTGTTGGACCTCCTTCATGGCTTGCACGACCCCAGGTCTGAATCGCAGAAGTGGGATTCAAATGCTGAGATTCTTAGAAGGGGTGAGAAGGGTGATCCTGAACATTTCTGGAAACCCCTTCATTCTGTGTTGGGAGAGAGAAAAGGAAGCCTTGATAGAACAGACAATCACACAGATAGTCCATATAAATCACCTAGCAGAGCTCCTGGCACATAGTAAGCCATCAGTAAAGGTTTACTGTCATTGCTGTTCGTACTGTTATTCCCTGATTCTTGGGTTCCACATACATCAATGACAAATGTTGGCAAAAACTTAAACTTTAGGTATCTAAATTAAATAATGCAGTCATTTATTGAATCTAATCATTTTTTGCTAAAGATATCCGAATGCTTAAAATTTATATAATTTTAAAAACATTGTTCAAACTAAAAAAGGTATGACAACCAAATGTAACACCTGATCCTACATCAGGTCTTGTAGTGCAAGATGGAAAATGCTATCAAGAACATTACTGGGTCCACTGACAAAATTGAAACACAAATGATCAACTAGATAAAAGTTACTGTATCAAGGTTAAGTTTACTGAAGTGGATAACTTTACTGTGGTTATGTAAGAAGATATTCTTGTTCTTAGGGAATCCCCACAGAAGCATCTCAGGGTATGTAACTTGAGGTGTGCACTGTACTCTCAAGTAGTTTAAAGAAGCAAATTCGGTGTGTGTGGGTGTGTGTGGGTGTGATATGCACAAGTGATGCAGCAATGGGAAAGAACGCTAATGGTAGGCGAATCTAGGCCAAGGGGAAAGGGTGTTCTTTATAATGTTTTTAGTTTTGTAACTTTTCTGTGAATTTCAAGTTATTTCCAAATAAATATTTTAAAAAACAAAACACTGCTTGTAGTTCAGGGTTACGATTTGCATCTTAAATCAAAAAGAGGAGTGTAGGGAACACGATCAAACTGGAAGTAAAAATAGGAGATTTAATTATCAACCTTAAGCCCAACGAAAAGAAGATAAGGTTCTGGCCCGTAATGCAGGAGACGGGGTGCTCTGTTTGTTTGTTTGCTGGTGGGGAAGGTGTTTTTTCTTTCTTTGAGTGCTTGTAAGGCCTTCAAGACTCTGAAAAATGAGATTTCATTTTAAAGTATCAGAAAACTTTGGAAGATGATGAAATGCAGCATGCTTGATAATTCGAGATGCTTCTAGACCAGGAGGCTTCTTTGAAGTCGGTTAGCATTTCAGAGCTTCGAATGTTAATTGTATGCAAAGAAATAAAACACTTAAGCAAACTTCAATCTAAGGAGATTTGCATAAAGGATTAGGACCCCTTGGCCTTCCAAAATACTCTTCCATCTGAAAATGGGTGCGCTGTGCTCTCAGATCCCCCAAATTTCTTTGTGTTCTCATTGAAGTTCGATTTAATCCTTCTCTCTTCATTCACACCTTCTCTCTAAACCTCCCAGGCCTGTGCTTTGAGAGCCAGGGATCATTCTTCTCCCCAGTTGAGGGGGGTTTGCTGTTCATTAATTTCTCTAAGAAGATTACCAAGTGCTTGTTTGTTGTTGTTGAAGCAACTAATTTCCCTAAAGCTCTTTGTTTTTCCAACTGGTTTACACTTTAATGCCCTTGATTGAATTTCAACAACAAGGGATCCACTTGACCAACCAACTCTCTTTAGGAAGAAAACAAAAAGCGAGAATTTGGTGCAAACTATTTTAACCACAGGCCTGCTCTAAAAATATCTATTCAGCCATTTAGACAGTTTCCAAAGAGATGTGTCCTAATTAGCATATCATTCAGGCCTTGTTTCCTTCCTAACGTCAAGGTGACCTTCACTGAAACGGAATTTCTTTAATTACGAAATGATGGGAAAAGTAACGTCCCATAGCCTCCTCGTCAGTGTAGCAGGATTTTACAAATTTGGTTTATGTTTTCTTTTTCTCCCTTTGTTTGTTTGTTTCTTTCTAATATTTCTTGTCTTTAACGCTCTAAGGCTGGGGCAGAATGGCAGATCTTCCTTAAGAACTTCAATACATAGATTTTGAAAGTGATCCGAATGTTTAGTACACTCTTGTTTAGAAATCCATTTTTACCAGGATAATTGTGTGGAGGCTAAGTGGGAACCCCCTTCACTCTGATTCACAGCCATTTAAACATTTGTGCCAGTTAATTACCATAATTGGTTTGTTTAATTAGCATGAGGAATACTGGCGCTTTCACACGGGGATGCCTCTATTGACTTGGAGATGCCTTCGCTGTCAGGCACCCCAAGGACACCAGCCTGGCTATTGAGGGCTGAGTTTGTCTTCAAGTCTCTGGGGAGTTTTCCCCCTGCCTTAAGCACCTTGAAGATTGACCCTTGAACTTTCTAAGCCTAAAATGCTATTGATATTCTGTACTTTGTCAGAAGAAAGGAGGTGGGGGGTGGGGCCGGCAAAGGGCCCCTGTGGGATATGACGCCCTGTGGGAAGGTGGAGCCCAGCGTGGCAGCTGCTTGCAGATCTGTGGGCTCCCCACACAGAAGCAGAGTTCCTGGGGCCACGTCTGAAGGCTGGATCTGGGGGGACCCCGTGCTGTTCTGTTGAAGGACTCTTAGCACACATGTAACGAGTTTCTTTTACTATTAGCACAGTGGATGGAAAATGAATAGCCAAATGATAAACCCCAGGAACAATTATCGAGTTCCTACTATGTGTGGAGTAATCTACTAAATGGAGCATCACCCATTGGGAGAGACTGTCAATGAGGAATTCGAATCCTCCAGGCATAAGACCCAGTAACAACCCCTCCGTGGGGAAGAACGGCCGGAAAAGTTGTCATCAGAGAATCCAATTAAAAACATGCAGTTCTGTTAACGTCAAGATTTAATTGCAGGACTCGGCTGGTCCATGGCCTGTTAGGATTTTAAAAGGTTGTGAGCACTTGTTTCTACATTGTGATGGATTTTGGACAAGCTCCTCTTTAAAACCCTGAAAATGTACAGAGGAGAGGATTCTTTTAAACCAGTCCAACAAAAGGAATCCCACATTCCAAAGGTGAAATAGCATAGATTCCAAATAGATGACGTTTGGCTTACCATAAAATATGCCGAAGGAGAATGCAGAAGTGTTCGGAATTCCAAATGGCTGAAATGTAAGTCGAGGACAGAGTCCGTTATTAGGTTTCCACCAGGCAGAACCTGCAAATACATATACTTAAGAAGCACTTCAAGGACCTTTAGAAAAATAACCTCAAACAATTTGAAATCTATTTATAATAATTTTGGTTAATAAAAAACTTGAGATCATTCAGTTTAGGAAATTTTTGTTTCTTGGCATGTGGCCGAAATCACACACTCAGATTTTTTCCCTGTGCTTACAATTTTTATTTGTTATTATTATTTTTAAAAAGTAATCCACCCTCCTAATGTTGGCTCTAATGTGACTTAGCTGAAGTCTCATAGCTGAGCGACAACCCATCCTAACACAATCGTATAATTTAATGAAAGTGGATGCACTCCATCTTTCAAAAACTGCACCAGCACCCAGCTATTTATCTGACATGTATCTAGGCCTGTCTGCTTGTCCGAGTGTTTTAATAATCTAATTTAAAAATAGGCTTCTTCTTTGAAAATATCTGGGTCTGACACCCACGCTTCCTGCCACCTATAGTAATGTTGGGCTAATATGATTTGGAGGTAAGCTAGCCTACGCCTGGTTTCATGAGGAAGTGGAAGGGGGGATAAGGCCTCATTATTTGACAGTTACTCTAACTTTAGGAAGAGTCTTTGTGTACTGGAGCTGTAATGAATAATTAAAAGAAGTGTGGTCGTCCACTTTAATTAGATCTCAGTGCATTTTCAAATAGGTACGCGGAGGGCTGTGTAAAACCAGTGGCCGCATTGTGTATGAGAACCAGAAATCTCTTAGAGAAGACCCTTGTCTCAAGAATCCTGCCGTTATTATTACGCAGTGATGAATTGCCCGTTGCTGAAAAGGTGCTCCCAGGGAAGGTAACATCTACCTTTGCACATCTTTTCCCAGCCTCCTTGCCTTGTCAGCACGCGTCATTCTCGGCGTCTCACCACCCTTCTATCTGGACCAACATTAGAATGTGGCTGCTTCTCCAATCATCATTGCTACCAACCTCGAGCAAATTCCATGTGAAAAGCGGCCCCTAATAGAACAGTGTTTGACATCACATCTTGAACCTGAATAAGCAAATAGGCAAGTCACATCTTTAGGGTCAAGCTTCATAGTCATTTTTTATGACCCAGGAAATCATTTTTGGTGACAGTGATGACAAGTGCTGAACACAGGCCCTGTATGAATACATCCGTGAAGGTGGCCTTACAAACACTCGGGGTCACTCTTACTCAGGGCCTTCCCACCAAGACACCTACGCCACTGGAGAAAAAGAAGGTAAGAAGGAGCATGTTGACTCGAAGTTTCTAACATGATGCTAGAAGTGTGAGAACGCACTGCTTAACAGGATGGTTAATGAGGGCTGACACCTTTGGGTTTCCCTGAGATCGCTATCAGCAGAGAATAGTTGGTGACAGAAGCTCTCAAACTTGGCTCCACCTTGGAATCCTCTTTTAAAAGAATCTTTAGAAATTAAAAAAAAAAAAAGTTAAAAATGAAAATCATCAAGCTTTACAAATCTTCTTCCTGCCTAGGTCACACCCCTGACCTATGAAATCCACATTTCTGGGGGACAGGACCCAAGCATCCAAGTTTTTAAAAATTCCCCATGTGGTTCAACATGCAGGTAAGTTGGAGTACCAGTGGCTTAAGTGACATTTTGAAATACGACGCGGAGGGAACAGTTTTCTTTTAGAACTTCTGATGGCTATGCTGGACGTCTCCAGAAACCAACAAAAAAATAACAATAATCAGTTAAACGTGTCGAAATGGAATAGTCTAATTACACAAATATTGTTGGTAACCTAACACATTTGCTTAGCCTCCTGCTTCCCTAGGAGAGCCTGTTTGTGTTGCTTATAATGGAAGCCACCTGCCCCCCGAACCATCTATTGAACTAGCTGGCACGAGGCGCTGCCCTTTATCTCGTATTTAAAACACAAGCAATGCCTGAAATTCATTTTCAATTTATTTTCCAATCATATGAAAGGAAGAAAGAAAAAGATTATTCTATTGAATCTTCTTCGGGCTGGTAAACTGTTGGTAAGGCTCGTTCTGGACGCGTGGCGGAGAGCTCCCGGGATAGTCTACGGGGAGCAGAGTTAATCGAATAAACTAATCTGGGCTGTGGAGATTAACTCTCAGTGGTTGCAGGAAATGGGGTGAGGCAGAATGCAAATAGCAGAGACCTCAAGGTGCTGGGGGGAAGCAGTTTGGAATCTCCCTCCCTCACCCCAATGCTGGATCCCCTCTACTCAGTCTTAATTTTGGTGGTACGGAGCGCACCGGCCAAAAGGTGATGTTTTTTGGGTTTTCTGAAGGGGGCGGGCTGCTGCCCTGTGAGGCCAGACCTTTTGCAGCCGCAGGGAACCCAGGCTGTGTGCCGGAGGTAAATACTAGCTGGAGGTGAGGATTTGGTTCAAAGCAGCCCCTGATGGTGGGTAACTGTCTGACTCTCTGGGCGCGTTCTTTCCAACAGCCTTTGATTCCCTTTGCCAAGGCACACAGGCCACCCTGAGGTGGAAGCAGTTGTGTCAGAATGCAGGTTAAAGCCTCAGCCCCCAGGGCAGGGCGTGGCCTGCGAGCATCCTTCGGGTCTGGGGAGGGCTTCCTGCCCCCTGGGAGGGCTGTCTCCCTGTTTGCTTGGTTCATGGGGAATTAATCTGAGGGCGGGTCCCCTGGGAGCAACCCCCAGCTTCAGGGGCAGGAGTTCCAGCCCTTCACCTTGACAGGAGAGGCAGTGGGAAGTGACAGCCAGGTCCCTGGAATAGCTGCTGAGGCTCTCTGGTGAGTTGACACCTCCCCCCCCAAACCCCCAGTGCTGAGCCAGTAAGAGCTCATTGTTCCCCAAATAAAATTAGGGTAAAACACAGTGGTGAGAACACCCAACATCTCTAAAATATCCCCCCCTTCTCTCCCACCTCCCTCAACACCAGTCCAGCCACGGCCCCTAATCTCAGTCATCAGGAACGCCTTCAGGGGCTCTGCGGTGGGTAGCCTCTGGCTTCCTCTCTTGGCCTCCTCAAATCTGTTCCCCACCAACAGCCAGAGGAACCTTGTCACAAGATGCAGATGAGGTTGTGAGCTGCTCCTACTGAGTTCCTATTACTCTTAGGATAAGGCCTGATACCTTTAATAAACATCGTCCCTGTGTCTGGGGCAGTACACAGAATGGTTAGAGGGGTCCTGCGGATGCCAGCGGGGCTGGCTTTAAATCCTGGCTGTATGACGTTGGGCAGGTCACAGAAACCCTCTCTTTGGCACAATCTATAAAAGGGGAGGAAGATGCTAGCACTGACCACAGGGGCTTGTTTTGAGGCCTGAATGGCTCAACAGAGGCTTAGAGGAGTGCCTGGCACCCAGCAAGGCTGCTCTCCCTGCCACCTTCTCCTGCCACCCTTTCGCCAGCTTTCTCGTCTTCAGCCAGGGAGGGCTTGCTTTCTTTTCCTCCAGCGTGCCAGAGCCTTTGCACACGCTGTTCCCTCTTCCACACCTTGCCCCTTCCGCAGTTAGAGGAGGCACCTTGAAGCTTGCTTGGCTTCCCCATCATCAGCCCTGATGGAGGCTGAAAGGAGGATGGATTCTTCCCTGCCCCCAAAGGAGAAGTGGCTCTCTCCCCTCCCAGAGCCCCGTAGCTGCCATCTGTGGACGCGGCTAAACCTGTGCCCGAGATCACAGCAGGTTGACTGCAGCTTGAGAGAAGCCTGGGAAGTCACGAGTTTTCATTATCTCTAGAGGAGCAGGGCTCTGGGGGGAACAGGGTTACGTGTGAAAGGCAGCAGGAGCACTTGCAGCACTGGGATCCAACCCAGGTCTGTGTGTCTATCTGTACACGATTCTCATTTATCCTCAGAAGAATTTTATAAGGTTGGTGTTATTGTCTTCTTTTTATAGAGAGACTGAAGGGGTTCAGAGAGGCTAAGTGACTTACCCAAAGTCACACAGCAGAGCTTTTCTGACGGTGGAGCCCGTGCTCTCAAACTCCACTCTCTCAGAATTGGCGCTCATGCTAGAGTACGGTCCTGCTAGCACGGCCTGACCCTCACAACTGAGCTAGAAGACTCAGCACTAAAGGCCAAGTCTTACCTTTCATCATGGAGACCCTCAGTTCTCGGTGTTTTAGGGGAAAAATAAAACCCAACCATGTCTTCAGGTTTTCACTGTAGCCTCTCTTTCAAGTCCCAACTCTGATGGCACGTCCTCCAGGAGATGGTCCAGGAAATGGCAAGGCTCTCGCTAAGAGACTTCTCTAAGCTTCCAGTCTACCTGACAATATAAGGGAAACTCCCCACGACCTTAATATTTTGGTTCAAACAAGCATCTCGCATTCCCCCTCCTCTTATTGCTCAAGTGAGAGTGTTTCATACATGTCTGTGGATCCAAATCACATAGCAGGGGTGTCCTCCCTCACTTCTCCATAGCAAGCAGGCAATGTAGCAGGGATGTCCTTCGTAGCCACAAACTCAGATGTATGAAAACGGACCTTTATTTTTTGTTAACTGAACCAAACTTTGCTTTCCAGCCCAGATTCTACCCAAGAGCAGAAAATGTGATCTAGGAAAGAGAGATAAGCTCAGTCCAGATTTTCCCCTTAGTCCCTTTTGGATAAATAATCCAGACAAATGCAGAGCCTCCCCTCTCTTCTCTTCTCCCCTTCTTGCCAAGGTTGATTTCAGTTCCGGGAGCCAGGGGGGCTTTGTCAATCACCCAGGCATCCAGCAGAGGCCCCTGGTCCCTCCTTATCAGTAGCTGTCCATGCTGGGTTCTGCCATTGGCCACGGTCATTGGCAGTCAAGCCTGGTGGCGCCCAAGGAGATGAGCTTGTCTTCCCATGGGCCACACAAGAGAGAGATGGGGCAGCCATTTGAATGGTGACGGAGATTCTGCCTTCTCCGAGAATGTATGCTCAAGAGCGGGTGGGATGGGAGATAGGAACCTGTCTTTTACTCTGTAGGTCTTTTCCTTGCATATTTTCCAGTATAGGAAAACATATTTTGGGGATCTAAGTTGGCCTTTAAACACAAAGCAACTGCTTCATCTGACACTCAATGGAAATGACTAGTGATCTTTTCCAACACTCTTAATCCAGTACTAGGCACTGAACATACAGAGTCATTGGATTTTCAACAGCCCCTTGAGGAACGTTCAATCATCATCTGCCCCATTTTACAGATGAGGAAACTGAGGGTCAGTGAGGAAGTCCGAGGATTACGTCCAAGGCCCACCATGGATAAGCGGTATCACAGAGATTAACTATTACTTCTCAACAGTGAAGGGCATGTTGGCAGCTCAAGCGTAACATGCCTAAAACTTACCCTTGAAGCAACTCTTCTGCTTGAAATAGTTCTTAGAGGGGCATCCTCAGCCCCTCTCCAGCTCACATTAAAAACCTGGAATGCTTTGTGACATTCCTTGTCCTTCCCTTGATCACTGGTCTCCACCTACTTCCACTCTGCCTAACCTGCTGACCTAGTTCATATGGGATCTCCAGGACCTGGGACAGTAGCTGGTACATAGTAGGTGTGGTAAAATACGAATAACATATTTATCATTTTAACCATTTGTAAGCATACAATTCAGTGGCATTAAACATATTCATACCGTGTGCAACCATCACCACTGTCTATACCTAAAACCTGTTTACCGTCTCCAACAAAAACTGTACTCATTGAACAATAACTCAGTCCCTGGTAATCTCTATTCTACTTTCTGTCTCTGTGAACTTGCATATTTTGGGTTCCTCATATAACTGGAATCATACCTATTTGTCCTTCCATATCTGGCTTATTTCACTTAGTGTAATGTTTTCAAGGTCCATCCACGTTGTAGCACGTATCAACATTTCATCATTCCTTTTTATGGTTGAATGACATTCCATTGAATCTATAGCTCAGATTTTATTTATTTATCCATTCATTTTTTTATCCATTTTTTAAATCCATTTTATTTATCCATTCATCTGTGGATGGAAACTTGGATTGTTCCCACCTTTTGGCTGCTGTGAATAATGCTATGAATATTGGTGTACAAATACCTGCTTCATTCCCTGCTTTCAATTCCTTTGGATATACGCCTAGGGTCACACGGTAGAGTTCTATATTTAAGCTTTTGAGAAACTAACAAGCATAGCAGCTACACCATTTTACGTCCTACCAGCAATGCATGGGGATTCTCCTCACCAACACTTGTTATCTTTCAGTTTAAAAAAAAAAAACTGTGGTCATTCTAGTCGGCGTGATGTGGTATCTCACTGCGGTTTTAATTGCATTCCCCTAAAGATTAATCATGTTGAGCATCTTTCCATGTGCTTGTTGGCCATTTGTATATCTTCTTTGGAGAAGTGCCTATTCAAGTCCCTTTCTCTACTTTTAAATTGGGTTGTTTATTATTTTGTTGTTGGGTTGTAAGAGTTCTTTATATATTCTGGATATTAATACCTTATCAGGTAGACTATTTACAAATATTATTTCCATGCAGTATGTTATCTTTTTGCTTTCTTGATAGTCTCCTTTGATGCACAAAAGTTCTTAATTTTGATGGAGTCCAATTTATCTTTTTTTAATTTTGTGTCTGCTTTCAGTGTCATATCCATGACGTCATTGCCAAATCCAATGTCATGATGACTTTCCCCCAATGTTTTCCTCTAAGAGTTTTACAGTTTTAGCAATTAAGCTTAGGTCTTTGATCCATTTTGAATTAATTTGTGTATATGGTTTAGGGTAAGTGTCTAACTTCATTGTTTTGCCTTGGGGATATCCAATTTTCCCAACATTTGTTGAAAAGACTGCCTTTCCTCGTTGAATGGTCTTGGCACCCTTGTCAAACATCAACTGACCATATGTCTGAGTTCAAGATGCTATACCAAAAGACCATAGATTGGGTGGCTTAAACAACAAGTGGTTATTTCTCAGTTATAGAGGATGGAAGTCTGAGATCAGTGTGACAGTACGGTCGGGTTCTTGGTGACAGCTGTTTTCCTGGTTTGAAGATGGATGCCTTCTGCTATATTCTCACATGGCAGAGAGAGAAATCATCTCTCTCTTACCCGTTCTTTTAAGGGTACTAAGCCCTTTCATGAAGACTCCACCTTCATGGCTTAATTACCTCCCAAAGGCCCCACCTTCAAATACCATCACATTGGGGATTAGAGCTTCAATCTATGAATTTTGATACAAACATTCAGTCCATAGCACCATATATGTGAGGGTTTATTACTAGGATTTCTATTATATTCCATTCGTCTGTATGCCTGTTCTGATGCGAGTTCCATACTGTTTTTATGACTGTAGTAAGTTTCAATGTCAGGTAATGTGAGCCTTCCAACTTTATTCTTCTTTTTCAAGATTGTGTTGGCTATTTGGGGCCCTTTGCAATCCCATATAAATTTGAGGATAAGCTTTTTTATTCTTGTAAAGAAGGCTGTTGGAATTTTTGATAGGGATTGTGTTGAATCTGCAGATCATTTTAGGTAGTATTAACATCATAAGAATGTTACATCTTCCTATCCATGAACAAAGGACGTCTTTCCATTTATCTAGATCTTCTTTAACTTCTTCCAGCAATTTTTGTAGTTTTCATCATACAAGTCCTTCTCCTCCTTGGTTAGATTTATTCTTAAGTATTGAATTATTTTAGGTGCTAATGTAAATGGGATTGTTTTCCTAATTGCATTAATATTTTTTAAAGCTCCTTAAAAGATGCTTATGTGCAGCTGGAGTTGCAAACCACTGTCTTAGTCAAAGGTTGACAAGGTAGATGGGAAGGCCATGTCTCCCTAACCTCCCTGTTTTTGTGCCTGGCAAGGACCCTCACCTTGAGTCACTGCTCAATAACTTATTTTTTTTAATTTTATTGAAGTATAGTTGGTTTACAATATTGTGTTTAATTTCTGCCATACAGCAAAGTGACTCATTTACATATATATATATATATATATATATATATTTTTTTTTTTTTTGCGGTATGTAGGCGTCTCACTGCTGTGGCCTCTCCCATTGCGGAGCACAGGCTCCAGATGCGCAGGCTTAGCGGCCATGGCTCACGGGCCCAGCCGCTCCGTGGCATGTGATATTCTCCCAGACCGGGGCACGAACCCGCGTCCCCTGCGTCGGCAGGCAGACTCTCAACCACTGCGCCACCAGGGAAGCCCTATTTCTTTTTCATATTCTTTTCCGTTACGGTTTATCACAGGATATTGAACATAGCTCCCTGTGTTATACAGTAGGACCTTGTTTATCCATCCTGTATATAATAGTTTACATCTGATAATCCCAAACTCCCAGCCCATCCCTCCCCATCCCCTGCCCTTGGCAACCACAAGTCTGTTCTCTATGTCTGTGAGTCTGTTTTTGTTTCGTAGATAGGTTCATTTGTGTCATATCTTAGACTCCACATATAAGTGATATCATATGATATTTGTCTTTTTCTTTCTGACTTACTTCACTTAGTATGATAATTTCTAGGTCCATACACGTTGCTGCAAATGGCATTATTTCATTCCTTTTAATGGCCGTCAGTAACTGTTTTCTGATGCATGCATGTGTAGCTTCCTTCTTGGAAAATACATTTTTAAATTTGTTAGGTTTCAAATAGGCTACACCTGCATCCTGATGATTCTGGTCCTCTTCCTATGCCCCAACATTTTCCATTTTCCCCAACTGGTTCCCAGAGGGAAGCCCTGTTTATCACTGATTCCTCTGAAAGACTGGACTCATCCAGGAAGGGAGCTGACATCAGCTACAGAGCATCTCCTACTGGGATGGGACTGGGGACCCACCCCCTACCGAAGGAAGCAATGATACTTGATTTCAACCAAATACCATTGGCTGGGAAATGACCCCCTCGGTACCAGTAGTAGCATTCAGACCCACAGGGTGTGGCCAGCTGATGGATGGGTCAGCTGGAGAAAGGAGGGGGTCTGCTTTGATTGAGGAGACCAGCACAGACACCCCACGATGGCCATATATGCAGCTCCTGCCATCACCTGATTACGCCCACCTTCCTTAACATTTATTACGAGCACTCATTATGACTGGTATCCAGGGGCCCCCAGCCCCAGACACTCACTCAGGGACAGGTGGCCGTCCGCCGCAGGGTTTCTGGTCAGAAATTCACAATCAGGAGGACTCCAAGTTCACCAGCCTGATTGGCACTGCTTTCTGAGAAACCTAACAGATGGGCTCTAATTGCAGACCTGTTGTGGGGACATTGTTAACAAACACACAAGTAGCTGTATACAGGGCTTTTTGGAACCGAATGTGACTTGGCAGCTGGGGACGGAGATCTAATTACCAACATCTGAGTTTCTTGTTTAATGAAGGGGAATGTGGAAAACGGCCGTGCTTGAGGCAGCTGGGATGGAGAAGGCAGCCAGGGCTGTGGCTGTGCTGTGCCTGCACACTCTCTGGTGGCCAGGTGCCTTCGTGTCATCCAGGGGCTTCCTCTGTCCTCTCCCTGAAGTCCAGACATCACTTTGGGGAGAGAGGGTGGGATTCTTGGGATCCTTAGGTATCAACCAGGGACTGTTAGAGAGCAGCATAGCTGGGGGCACGTTGGTCCATATTCATTAGGCTTTTCTTCTTAAATTGTCAAGTTGACATTCCAGAAAAATATACCATCTTTAACATATGGCTTCCTATATCTCCTTGCACAATGCTATTTAACCTTGAAATACATTTACCCCAGTTTCACAGTTCATAAATTTCCAATAATAACTTGCTCAGGCTTCTGCAGACTTGCCTTGTCCAAGTGCTATTTTAAGCACTTTACCTGATTAGCTCATGGAATCATTTTTCTAAGTTATTTTTTAATTTTTAAAATTCTATTTTTTCTAACTCTATTGAGGGTATGATTGACAAATAAGAATTGTATCTATTTAGGTTGTACGATGTGATTATTTAAAAGTGTACCACGTGATGATTTAATATACATTGTGAAATGATCACCATAATCAAGTTAATATTGCCTCATATGGTGACCATTTTGTGTGTGTGTGGTGACAACACTTAAGATCTATTTTCTTAGCAAATTTCAAGTATACAAGACAGTATCGTTAATTGTAATCAACAAGCTGTGCATGAGATCCCGGAACTTATTTAACTTATAAACGAAAGTTTGCACACTTTAACCAATAGCTCCCCATTTCTTTCACTCCTAATTTAATCCTTTAAGTAACCCTAAGAGATAGATACCATTCTGGTTGCCAGCTTACAGATGAGGAAACTGAGGCACAGAGAAGTTAGGTTGCCTCTTGGGGAGAGGTTGGCCTCACCCTAGGTTCTGGTCTCAGGCTGACTTATCTGATATTAGTAATAATTGGCACTCAAGGATGGGTTGCTGAGTCCCAGCTACTGTGCTTTACAGGCTTGATCTCACTCAGTTAAGCCCCCCAATAACTTTATGAGGTAGACACCATTATTGTCTCTGAGACTTGAAACTGAGGGTTGGAAGATGGAGTGACTTGCTCAAGTCACAAAGCTTGTGCTGTGCTGAGCTGGGATTCAAACTCAGGGTGCCTTCTCTGAGCCTCACTGTCCTGACACTCTATTAGAAAAGGCCCTGACATTTAGCATCACTGCAGGGATTCTTTTTCTCTTTGAGGTCAATGACTTTGTGGTCACAATGTCCATTTAAGAGGGTCCACGGAAGAAGTTGCTCTTGAGTTTCAAGACCAGGGGAAAATGAACCATCTCTGGAGAGATCAAATTGGTTTTACTGTATGGACACTGAAACTTATGAAACCAACCTCTCCAACCAGGGTTCAGGTTCCCTGAGGGGGATATGCAGGTGTGTCTGAAGCTTCTAAGGGTCTACCTCTTACAGTTGTTACAAAAGCACACAGTAAGCATCTTCACATGCTCCCAGGGTGTCATTATTCCTTGAGAAGGAAAAACCACTCAGGTTCTGCTCCCAGCCTCCCCAGGGGTATACTCCTGGATAAATATGAGAAGCACTATTGTAAAGAATCATGCTTCTCACCTTCCCTTAGTTATTAGGCTGCTCTGAAAGCGTAAGGAGCAAAGTAGCAAGTTTGCAGGACCTTGGGGCCCATGTTTTGTGTACAACAGCCTTAGCCTGAGCTTCTCCATATTTCCCTTTTGATCTAATTTCTTTCTTCCTCATTATTATTTGTGGAAGATTATATTTTCCAAAATTGACTACAACCATATTTCTGGTCCCACATGTGCCTTCAGAACCTTGTCACTCCCCTCCCATTGAACCAGGATGAGCCTTTGTAGCTGCCTTGACTAATAGAGTGTGGCAGAAGTGATACCATGTGACTTGGCAAGACCTCACCGTCACTGTCATAAAAGATGATATAGGTCGGTACTGATGTTACCTAAGGTAGAGTAAGCGCACATCCCCTGTCTCTCTCACTGAATACAGCTATAAAGCTGTGTACAAAATACCTGGGGCAGATACTTGAGGACTCTGAAAAGTAAGGGTAATGGGCAGATTCAGGAAGACCAGAACTTGAAATATCACTGAAGTGGGGGTGAGTTTATCATTTTTCCCCTGCTCCTTCCACCACTTGGCCCTGCATAGTCATGGAAATATGTGGCAGATTGGGGTAAGTAAAGCCCCGACTTCCTGGATAGAGAACAGAAAAGGGACTCCTTACTGTGTTGAAAAGTACCAGGGAGACAGCAGAGAGAGAAGAGTTTAGGAAAGCAACTGCATAAAGTGGTTTATAAATTCCTGGGCTCACCTCTGAGCTGCACACGCATGGATCTGATTCAAATTAGCATACCAAAGACTTTGAGAACTGAACTGACACAAAGACCACTGCCCATGTGACAGAATGGCGATGGGTGGTGTGCATGCAGACCAGAGTCAAATAACACTACAAAGACTTTAAAAACGGAACTAACATTTGAACCCTAGCCTGCAGAAGACAGGTTGAAACTTGCAACTTGAACAGGACAAGTCAATTGCCTGCTAAAATCAAAATGTTAACCTTCTCTATAGGATTTATATAAGACCTAGTATTTCGTAATCTAATATTCAAAATGTCCATGATAGCATCTCAAATTACTTGGCATATGAAAAACCAGGAAAATATCAAAATGCATGAGAAAAGACAATCAACAGATGCCAGCCCTGAGATAAGAAAGATGTTGGAACTATATGACAAAGCAGCAATTAAACAAATGCTCTAATAAGTAACTGTGAACACTCTTGATATAAATGACAAAATAAAAAAGTTCATAATCTAATTTTAGAATTTAAAAAAAGGAAATGAAATGAAAAACTCACTGGATGGGCTCAATAGCAGAATGAGATGACAGAGAAGTGAGTGAGGATGAAAGACATAAACCTACAGATTCAGGAAGCTCAGTGAACCTTAAACAGGCAAACCTAAAAGAATCACAATCAAACTGCTGAAAACTAGATCAAAGAAAAGAATATTTAAATGAGCCAGATGAAAATGATACATTCCCTATAGTGGGACAACAATTAGAATGATTGTGAGTTTCTCATCAGAAGCCAAGGATGCCAGAAAAAAGAAGAATGACATTTTTAAAGTGCTAAAAGAAAAACCAACCCAGAATTCTATAACCAGCAAAAATATCCTTCAGAGGGCTTCCCTGGTGGCACAGTGGTTGAGAGTCTGCCTGCCAATGCAGGGGACACAGGTTCGTGCCCCGGTCTGGGAAGATCCCACATGCTGCAGAGTGGCTGGGCCCGTGAGCCATGGCCGCTGAGCCTGTGCATCTGGAGCCTGTGCTCCTCAAAGGGAGAGGCCACAACAGTGAGAGGCCCACGTACCACACACACACAAAAAAATATATATATCCTTCAGAAATGAAGGTGAAATAAACATTTTCAAATGAAGGAAAATAAAAGAATTCATTGCCAGCAGATGGGCTCTAAAATAATTGCAAAAGGAAATTTTTCAGACAGAAAGGAAATGACACTAGAAGGAGACCTAGAACATCAGGAATGAAGGAGGAGCAACAGAAATGGTAAGTATCTGGGAAAATATAATAGACTACTCTTCTCTTAAATCCTTTAAAATGTGTCTGGTGGTTGAAAGCAAAAATCATAACATTGTTTGATGGAGTTGTCAATGCATGTAGATATAATATATAAAACACCTATGATATAAAGGAAGGTGGGTAAAAGTACCTATACAGTGGTAAGGTTTCTACTTTCAACTTGAAGTGGTAAGCTATCAATCCTAAGGGAACTATAAAAGTATGCATATTGTAATCTCTAGAGCAAGAAATAAACTAAACAAAGAGGTGTGATAAAAAAACACAATAGAAAACTTAAAATGAAATGTGAAAATATTCAAACAACCGAAAAGAGGGCAGGAAAAGAGAAACAAAGGAAAAAGAGCAGAAGTTAATCATGAATAACAGGAAGATCTTGGACTAAACACTTGGAAATGAAACAACACAGTCCTAAATAATCCACAAGTCAAGGAGGAAGCCTCAAGGGAAATTAGAAAAGATTTTGAGCTGAACAGAAACAAAAACACCTTATTTCAAAATCTGTAAGATGCAGATACAGCAGTGCTTAGAGGGAAATTTATAGCATTAAATGTTTATATTAAGAAAAGGAGAAAGTTCTCAAATTAAGAATCTAAGCCTCTGCGTGAAGAAACTAAAAAAAAGAAAGAAAAAGCAAAATAAAATGAAAGCAAGCAAGCAGAAAGAAGCAGAAGTCAATGAAATCAGAAACAGAAAAGCTGTTTCTTTGAAAAGACCCAAAATGGCTATACCTATACCAAGACTGACTAAAATAGAAGACACAAATTACCAATATTAGTAACGAAAAGGGGGATAGTATTACAACCCCCATAGTAGATAGTAAGAGGGAGTTTTGGAGGTGATGAAACTTCTGTGTCCTGATTGTAATGGTGGTTAGATGAACCCATACATTAAAAAAGTTAATTCTACTGTATGATAACTTTTTAAAAAAGAATATTCAGATAAAAATTAAAATTAAATTAGGAGTTTGGGATTAGCAGATACACACTACTATACATAAAACAGAGAAACAACAAGGACCTACTGTATAGCACAAAGAACTATATTCAATATCTTGTAATGGAAAAGAATCTGAAAAAGAACATATTTATATATATATATATATATATATATATATATAAATATATATAGCACTGAATCACTTTGCTGTATACCTGAAACTAACACAACACTGTAAGTCAACTATACTTCAATTAAAAAAGAAAAAAAAAATTAAAAGGTGATACAGCTTCTGCTGTATGCCTGTGTATATATACACACAGAAATCATATCTATACATATGTATGTATGTGCATGTATATATGCAAATGCGTGTGTGTATACATACCCACATAATATATATATTTACCTATATAGCTATAGAAGAGCTAGAGCTAAGACACCAAACAGGTGCAGTGAGAAAACACGGAGATTAGCAATAAGAAGTTATTACCGCCCCAAGGGCTAAGGAACAAGGGGGAAGATGGCATTTCAGAGTCCAGGATTCAGGGCCATCTCATGGGAGCCAGTACCTTGGAGGAGGCAAGGAAGTCTGAGAAACCGTTTATCGAGTTCAGTTCCCTGAATGCAGAGCAGAACAGGGGAAGAAGGGTGGGGTGGGAGAGCAGATCTTCAAGCAGACCCACAAGTGGCCAGTCTGCGGATGAATTATAGTACCTATCTCCTGGAATTGGGACGAAGACAACATTTAATAGTAAGAAAAATGCCTGGAACTTAGTTACTTAAGAGACAGCTGCTATTACTGAAACCTAGGAATTGCAACACTCCACATAAAGAGACAAGTGAGGCTTGGAGAAGCTGATGGACTTGTTTAAACATCACACAGGAATGTCTTTGTAATGAGATAAACCAGATAGGATAGACAAGAGTAAAAATTCTAATTCATTTTGGGGTTCAGATGTGAAGTTTTAAAGACCTTTCTATGGGACTTAAATCCAGATTGGACTGACTCTGAAGGTCTCAATCATCTGGCTGCCTTAAGGATGAGATGTACTTGCATTTCCCACAAACACATTTAACAGGAAAGGGCTCATATTTACGAGAATGTATGCTCCATGAGAGCATGGGATTCATGTGCTTTATTCATTGCTGTGTCCGCAGCACCTAGCATAGCACTTGGCATACAGTAGGTGCTCAATGAATGTTTGTTGAATGAATGAAATACAATTGGTGACATGGTGATTGTTCTTAGTGTTAATCAGTTTGGCTGATTAAACACAAATGTTTTATAGGAAAGGTATAAGGGTTACAAAATTGATGGGAGATGAAGGGGGTGGGTCTTGGGACTAGCAGGAAGCTAGGAAACTCTGGAGGCCTACGAAACAGCTGGGACGCAGAAACTTCTCATTCCAAGAGCGGCCTGGTCTAGACATGCCTCATTCACCACCATTGCCCTCGTGAAACTATCTCCCAACATTCCTACTATTCTAGATACAGGGGAGAAAAATTAACTTGCTGACCTCAGGTCATACACCGGAAGCGATTCGGAAGAAGATCCTCACCCCTGCTCATCCCCTCCCTAGCTTCCTTATGAAGAGGCCACCCTGGAGTCAGGAATGTGGGACCTGGGAATTGCTCTCTTGTCAAATCTATTGATAACTTCAGTAGAAGAGAAATAATTCATCTTAAGCAATAACAGAAAAGCACCATAGAGTATGATCAAAGAACATGGGTTCTAGAACCAGACTGCCTGAGTTCCAATCTTGATTCTTTTAGCAAACACACTATGCAACCCTGGGCAAGTCACACATTCTCTTTGCCTCAGGTTCTTGATCTGAAAAATGGGAATAGAATAGTTAAACGAGCTAATACATGCAAAGTGCTTAACAGTATCTGGCCAGAGTAAACCATTCAATGAATAAAATCAATGCGGGTTAATGTATCAGTTATCTGCCATAATATGCCACATACTAAACAAACACAAACCCAGTGCCTTAAAAGCTCATGGGTCTGCTTGGTGGACAGGTGGTTCTGCTGGGCTGGGCTATGCACACTCAGGTGTCTCTGGTCAGCTGGCTGGTCACCTGTGGGTCTATTTTGTGGCTCTCGGCTGTGCTCACTCACATATTGGGAGTTAGCTGGCTATTGGCCAATCTAGGATGGCCTCCCCCTCTGCTCCATGTGGCCAATAGGTTTGTCCAGGCGTGTTCACTGGTGGTGGCACTGGAAGAGTTCTAAGAAGCAAGCAAGGTCTTCTGAGGCCTAGGCTTGGAGCTGGTACCATCACTTCTGCCATATTCTGTTGGCCAAAGCCAGTCACATTTTCAGCCCTTATTCATATGTTGAAGTCCTAACCCCTAGTACCTTAAAATGTGACTGTATCTGGAGATAGGGCCTTTAAAAAGATGATTAAAGTAAAATGAAGTCATGTGGGTAGGGTCCTAATCCATTATGACTGGTGTCTTTGTAAGAAGAGGAGACTAGGACACAGACATGCAAGGGGGAAGACCATGTGAAGACTCAGGGAGAAAATGGCATCTGCAAGGCAAGAAGAGAGATCTCAGAGGAAACCAACCCTGCCCACACCTTGATCTTGGACTTCTGGCCTACAGAAATATGAGAAATTACTTTTCTGTTGTTGAAGCCTCCCAGTCTATATGGTTCTTTGTTATGGCAGCCCTACAAACTAATACAGATTTTTGGTGGGGAAACAGACTTTACTTTTTTTTTTTTTTTTTTTTTTGGTTACGTGGGCCTCTCACTGTTGTGGCCTCTCCCGTTGCGGAGCACAGGCTCCAGATGCACAGGCGCAGCGGCCATGGCTCACGGGCCCAGCCACTCCGCGGCATGTGGGATCTTCCCGGACCGGGGCACGAACCTGCGTCCCCTGCATCGGCAGGCGGACTCTCAACCACTGCACCACCAGGGAAGCCCCAGACTTTACTTCTTGATGTGAGGAGCTGCAATGACATTGCAAATAATGTGTTTATAGAAAGGCATGAAAAATTCGGGACTTTTTTGCCATCAGTTTACTGCCCCTAGAGATGGGGGTGAAAAGCTGAGCTAATCAACGTGGCGAGAGAGAGAGTAATGGGTTGGAAATCAGGAAGGTTGGCTGTACTCCCAGCTCTGTCTTCTCGGGGCCTCAGTTTCCTCATCTGTGTCATGAGGGGGCTGGACCAGCTCTTGCTATGTTTCCCCCCAGCTCTGATAGCCCAGGATCAAACCCCAAGCTCCTGCCCACCTCGCCAATGTCAAAGTCCAAGTGTTCATCGGGAAAAGACGCCCCTCCACTCGCCCTCTGGGCACTGCCCTCGGAGGACTTCACCCTCAGCCTCACCAGTAACTGCTTCCTACCCATGGTCAGAGGGCACCTGCCTGGGAACATTTACCTAACAGTGGCTAACAGAGAGGAGAGAAGCCCTGCTCCAAAGCCCTGAAAAAAGGAAAAGCCAATAGTGGTATCTTTCTTGTTATCTCCCGGACTAGTCTCCATCCCCTCGAGAGGGCGATGTAATTGTGTATGGATTTGGGGGATCTTTGCTTGTGGCCTTTGGAGAATTTGGCTGACAGTAACGACAAGAAGGGAAAACTCAGACAAGTAAGAATGAATGAGATCCCAGCGAAAAAGAGCTATTAAAGGAGGAGGGGTAGCTATGGAGAGGGAATACTTGGCAAATCTAGAAGCACAATCATCAGATGACCTGGATGATATGAGCACTGGGTTATGAGAATTCCCCTGGTGAACATGGCAGAATCCTTGAGCCTGTGAAATTGTTGTGGACAGAGGCAATGAAATGGCCAGAACTTTTGAAAAAGTCATGAATGGATGTCACAGATATCTGAGAATCAGCAGATAAATCCTCCCATAGACCTTAATATCTGCCAGACACTGATGTATATAGTTTAAGTGTATGAGTTCATTGCATCCTTACCAAAGTTTTACAAGGTAAATACTGAAGTACTGTTATCACTATTTGTGCAGACAAGGCAGGAGGAGCACAGGGAGATTGACTGTCTGCCCAAGGAGCTGCAGTTGAACTTGGGCAGGCTGTGTCAAAAGCCCAGGGTCTTGGGACTTCCCTGGTGGCGCAGTAGTTAAGAATCCGCCTGCCAATGCAGGGTTCACTGCATTGTTCTTGGTGGCTTGAACACAGGTTCAAGCCCTAGTCTGGGAAGATCCCACATGCCACAGAACAACTAAGCCCATGCGCCACAGCTACTGAGCCTGTGCTTTAGGGCCCATGAGCCACAACTACTGAAGCCCACGTGCCTAGAGCCTGTGCTCCAGAACAAGAGAAGCCACTGCAATGAGAAGCCCACGCACCGCAACAAAGAGTAGCCCCCGCTCGCCACAACTAGAGAAAGCCTGCGTGCAGCAATGAAGACCCAATGCAGCCAAAAATAATAAAATAAATAAATAAATAAAATTTTTTTAGAAGCCCAGGATCTTCACTGCTTTTGCTGAATTGAGTGTCCACATTTTCTGCAGCCTGGTATGTGAGAGATGGAAAATAGCCCATTTTACAGATTGGGAAAATGAGGCCCAGAGGGGTCTTCTAGTAGCACTCATTGTCTGCAGTCTACTCATACTGCTATATTCTTTTCCACTCGATTGCCTCATCCTCTGCATCTATCTGGTGAACTTCTACTTATCTGCCAAGATTCTGTTCAAGTGGCACCTCCTCTGGAAATCTTCTCTGCTCACCTCAGGCAAATCAGGTTCTTCCTCTTTTGGCTCCCACAGAACTCAGCCTGGGTCCTTATTAGTGTTTTTTTCATGTGCAGTAAGTAGTTTCTTTTTCCTTTTCAGAATTCTTGAAAAAGAAAATTGCGTAATGGATACATTTTAAATATCCATGTTCCCATGAACCAGAATTTATGTTTGTTAAGATTTGGCCATATTTGCTACAAGTCTTTTAAACAAAAGAACTTAAACATAAAACTAAACTGTAGGGGTTTTTTTTGAAATAAAAGAAATAAAACATTACAGGTGAAGTTGAAGTACCACATCTGCAGTCTACTTTCCCTTCTTGCCATGAATTTGTCGAGCATCTATTTTTAAATTCATATATATATATATATATATATATATATATATATATACATATATATATTTACCAGTATGTGTGTGCATGTGTGAAAGATAACCTACATTCAGAAAAAAACCAAGAAACATATATGTACAGTGGGACAAACAGTTGATAACCACCACCACTGACAAAAAATAAAACTAAAACATTGCAAATACCCCAAAGACTCACTGCACTTCCTCCCTGATTATAATCCTTCCTCTCCTTGGACCACCTATAGATTCTTAGACAATGTAATTTAGCTTTCCTTGACTTTGAGCTTGATGTAAATGGAATCACTCAGTAAATATTCTTTCATGTCTTGCTGCTTGGGCTAACGTTGCGACTGTGAAAGTTTATGTGTGCATAGTATTCCACTGAATGATATACCTCAATTTATTTATCCATTGTGATGGGCATTTGATCTGTTCCCAGTTTTCAGCAACTATAAGAACCTTGTTGCTATGAGTGTTTTTGCCTATGTCTGCTGGTGTAGGATGTAGGATGCATGCCTAGTGGAAGAATTGCTAGGTCAGAGGGTGTGTATAACTCCAGTTGCCCTGGATGATGCTAAGTTGTTTTCTAAGAGCCCTGGATGATGCTAAGTTGTTTTCTAAGAGCCTGAACTCTTAACCATAATATCAAACTCCCTTACCAAAAGGATGTGTTGAAGGAATAAATGGGTTTTCGAAAAAGCAAAATAGTGAATACAAGGAAGGGGTTGCGTTAACTAGTATCAGAGGCTGGGAATCCAAGCATCTGTCTATTGACATAGCATCTCTCTGTGGCACCTGCAGGCTCTGGACCCTGGAATTAGCTGAAATCAGCTGCCCTGGAGGGTGTAAGGAGCACGTCGCTCCCATCCAACTCTGCCTGGACGGTATCTGCTGACAAAGCAGAAGGATAGATGTTAGCAGTGATTTGGACTTTATCTCTTGACTGCTTCATTACATCCTACCCACAGCAGTGCTGACGAGCAGTTGTGAGGAGGCGGCCAGAGCTCTCAGGGCTGCCCGAGCCGCACTGGGGGGCCCTGCCTCAGTCTCCCTTTTGCTTTTCTGGTACTCCCTGGGACTTGGAATTATCGCTGTGAGCCAGACCCGGGGTCCTCTTGGGGACTGCTCTGGTATATACCCTTCCACCTTTATCTACAATATCCTCAAGTGGACCCCACCAGGGTCCCTCTGAACGACCGGGAAGCCCTTTCATTATTCTGCCCAATATGTCAGCGAGGGCTGTTTACAAATCCAAGGATTCTCTTGCCAAATGTACAGCCCGTTCCCCAGGCTTTCATGTTATAATGAAATGAAGAACAAGCAAGACATCTTAATATCCTATTCTGCTAGAGAGTGAGATCTTTTTCCCCTCCCTCTCTCTTAATGGCTAAATTAATATCATCAAACATTCTGAAAAGATCCTTTATGAAAACATCTCTCTTGCCAAAACAGAAAAGTTTATTATAAAACTGGAGAAATTTGTTTCAACTTGTTAAAAGCCCTGTGCTCAGCCGTGAATTTGGTCCCCCCCCCCTTCTTTTTCCTTCTTCAATTAATTTCACACTAATCCATTTCTTTATCAGGCATTGGAGTGAATGCGAGTGGAGTGAGTGATGAAGATGAGGGGGCAATGGAGGTGTTTGGCTCTGTAATTTCATCCTTGAATTTTGTGATTACTAACAGGACAACTTTTTTAATTTGCTCTTTTGTCTGGATTCCCTGGCTGGCAATCTGCTTGGTGAGCTCGGCTTTTTAATCAATCACCTAGATAATCAAATGTCACTGGCTATCTGCTCCGTGTAATTACTTTTGCAATTAAAAATCAACCTCAAGTTGCCTCATCTAATTAGAGGGATGGGCAGATTTTCATCTAGATTGATTTTTTAATAAATATTGACTTAAAATGCCATAATCTCATCATATTCTTTCATTTTCTTTGTACCAAAAATCAAACAAATGGAAGAATTAGCAAGCAGAAGGAATCGTGGGACTTCAAAAGCTTCTGCTGGTTCAGACACACAAAACTATGCTGTACAGAAGCCCAGCTTAACTCGCCTAATAACAATACTCAAAAGCTTCCACCTTTTATTGGAAAAAAGAACAAAGCAATCCAACAATTATATTTCACACTAACATTGTTGCAAGCCCACAATTCTAAGAGCTTCTAATTTCATTTATCGTGCTGCCAGGGACGATCATTTCTATTAATGTTATTATTTCTTTTAAAGCAATCCCATACATGCTCCTAGAATTTTGAGCATTAGCAGAAAAAATTATATATCTGCGTCGTGCTAGAACCGCCGCTGTGAGTTTTCTTAAACATACAAATGCCACGTCAGGCAGGTAATTTTCTCGTCTTTGCTGTCTTGGATCTTTTATGTATTGTAATTAAAACACTGTCAATAACACAGTTCGTTGCGTTTTGGTTGTCGTGGCTGATGTTAAACATGGAAAATCCACAATCTGGTAAGGGGATTACCTACAGGAAAATAACACACTTTGCTCAGAGAACAATTGTCCTAAGATGAAATGTAATGGTATCTTGTGCGCCTGTTTAAAAAAAAATCATGTCGGTGACCCTGACAGAATTCCATTTAAACCTCGTCTGATTGGGGGGATGATGAAGAAGGGCTAATGCTTCTAGCATCCCCGCTTTATTCCATCACAAAGAAGGGACTTCTGCCTTCTTGGGCGTTCACACTACCAGGGAGGAGTAGCGAATTGCTGGCATCTGCCTGCACAATTCACTCTAAGAAGAGAAAAAACCCCCCACAAAACCAAGGGAAGTCAAACTTTCAGCTCTAATTGGTGGCCAAACAGGGGAGTAAGGAGAGACCCAAACAAAAGAGCCAGGGACGGTAAGAGAGAGAACAGTGACTGCACCCCCCGTCTCCCACGAGGCAGAGAAGTACCTGCCGGTGGGGATGGCTCGTCTGCGATGGCAGCCACGCTACCAACTTGGAGTGCGAGTCTCCGTTTCCCAAAAGGATATTCCATGGGCTATTGGTCTCGTAAAACATTACTCCAAAATGGAGGGCTGTGTGGTCAGATCACTTTTAAAAAACACAACATTCTCCACCTCCTTGCTGGAGAGAAATAATACACATTATCCTTGAATGTCTCTGAGAAGTCCTTCCACAAAGCCTGTTTGGCTCAGAATTTATCAAAGTTATTTTTCCTTGGATTGTCCTATTTCTTTCTATCTATCTATCTATCTATCTATCTATCTATCAATCATCTATCTATCATCTATCTATCACCTATCTATTATCTATCTATCTATCACCTATCTATTATCTATCTATCTATCACCTATCTATTATCTATCTATCTATCTATCTATCATTTATTTCTTTAGGGGGCACCATGGGGAAACATTTTGTCAGTGCACACTTCGGGAAGCACCGGTATTTACACCACACAAAGAATCTCATTTTTCTGCACCATCAGCCTCTCTTGGGGACAAAACTTGACTTCTAGATGTGTTGCTGATTGTGTCTCCTAAGTGCAACGTGATGTCTGGCATGTCAGCGTGTGCTTATGGCCACCTTCAGTGACCTACTGAGAATGAGGAAAGCAGTGGGGAATCCCAGGCTCATGGAAACTAGGCGTCGTCTGTGGTTCTTGCCAGAGGGAAATTCTGCAGGTGTGTGCTCTGACATCATCACACTCAGTACAGGTTGAAAGAGTTGCCTGGGTGCCCACTGCTGTGTGGAGAAAGCATGAAACTCCATCAAGAGTTTGAGAAAATTAATAGAAAGAGGAAAGGGGAAGGGGTGGGAGTGAGACCCATTTGATTACTATTGAATATGTACCACATGGTAGGCACTGGGCTGAATGTCCTTTCTACCTGCCTTTTTCATTTAATCATCACAACAGCTCTATAAAGCCAGCACTTTATAGAGTTGTCTTTTTATTTTTATTATTATTCTTCCCATTAAACAGATGAGGAAACTGAGGCTTCAAAAAATAAAGTGCTGGTGAAAGGCAACAGAGTTGGGAATGGGCAGAGTTAAACCCCAGACCCACCTCTGAAAGACACCAAACACTTTGGGCTCTGGACCCACTTCATCTTCTAGGAGTCAGCCTGGGGACAAGAGGTAGGGGCTGCTGACATGGTGGAAGGATTGCGCTGTTGGGGAAGAAACATCCTCGTGGGGAGGGTCTATCAGTCATCTGTTGCCATAAGAACCCTGTGTTACAAGCCACTCCAAAAATGGCTTAAGCAATAGGCATTTCCTCAGCTTTTGAGTTTGCCAGTTGACGGGGAGTTTCTTCTGCTCTCATCTGGCCCAAGTCATGAGTATGGGGTCAGCTGTGGGTTGGCTAAGGGTGATTTGGGCTGGCTTTCTCCCAGGTTTCAGGGTAGGCTGGATGTCATGGGCCTAGGAAGGCTTTGGCTGGGACAACTGGAGATCTGGGCTCTGTTCCATGAGTCACATCTTCCAGCAGGTTGGCCTGGGTGTGTTCTCGTGGAGAAGGCAGAAGGGCAAGAGGAGAAGAGAAAACGCATAAGCACATTTCAAGCCTCTGCTTGCCTTGTGTTTGCTAACGTCTTAGTGACCAACGCAAGTCACACAGAGTCAAGGGGCGGGCACCACAAGGTTACAGAGACGAGGGCATAGATCCAGGGAAGTTGAAGGTTCACAGGGGAGAAGTGTACTGATTGGCAAATCAAAGCTATAGTCTACCAGAGCTCACCTCAGCAGACCATCCTGTCACACAGGATGCCTCACCTATGCCATTCCAAGGTCCCTGCCATGTCTTTCTTCCTGGGCTGCTGGGGGGTTGGGTGCCAGGTGCCAGTGGATGAGGGATTCCTTCTTCCAGTAGGGTCAGTTGGTAGCTGGAGGCTCTCCCCACCCAAGTGACTTACACACCTCTCAATGAAAGCCAGAGAGGGTTCATGCATAAAGGGCCACATTGGGAGGTGGACAAGGTGACCAGCAATCTGCTTCTCACCCTGGCCCTCTGTTAGGGCCATATTGCTGGCCAAGCTCCAACTCCAGGGCTCCACAGCAGGTCACCTCAGGACCCAGAGTGAAGTTTTAGAGACATATGAAGCCCAAGGTTCAGACTCAGATGCCAGCAGGAACACTGAATGAATACAACTGAATTCTTTCAACCCAGGCACACCTTTGTTTGTATAGAAAATACCCAGAAATCTTCTTTAATTCAATATGAAAATATGCCCTCTACTATTTTTCTTAAAATGTGGTCCTTTCTTGGACTAGATTTTGTTTCCCACTTTTGTTAGCATCATGATTATAGAGGTATATTTCCTCTAAGAAAAAACACTAATCAACAATACCAGCGTGAGGACACATGACCATGTTTAGTTGGCCTTGGTGTCAGGCATACGATAGGGAGTGGCAGGGACTGTGGCGAACTGGAAAGCACTCTGTTCACCTGAGCAATGCATCTGCTTCTTCACTCCAGCCACTTCTGGCTGCGTGGGAAAGTAGGTGCCATCTGTTGTGGCTTTGTTTTCAAAAGTAGCTAGAGACCTGGATTTTGAGGCGAACTCTTGAATGGTGGCTCTCTGTTAAAGAAAGAAACATGCAGACCAAAGAAAACTCATGTGTGGCCCAGATCTAGCCATGGGTCACTGGTTTGCAATCTCTCGTCTAGGCTAATGACTGCATTGTAGAGATAGGGAAACTGAGGCCCAGAGATGGGAAGGGACTTGCCTGAGATCACAAACAGGCCCTTTGAGAGATTAAACTAGCGTCAGACTCCTTAGTAAGCCTCAGGGTCTGGCCTTCGATACTTTCCCAGTCTTAGTTTCCGGTGGATCTGTCCTCTCGGTTACTCAAGGACCCCACAAACTAGCCTCACCAGGCTTACTTACTTCTTTAGTCTTTGCCCAGATGGTTCTCTCTGCCTGGAAGGCCCTTCCAGGCTCAGGTCAAATGTCAGACCCTCTTGCAAACCTCCGCATTCCCTCAGGCAAAATTTGTCACTCTTACGCATCTGTATTATAGCATTTCTTGCTCTGGGTTTTAAGCTTTAGCCGTTTGTTAGAGTGAGCTTCCTGAGGGCAAGTACCGTGGGGATTTCATCTGGGGATTCCTCAAGCCTAGTAAAACATCTAGCACCATAAGTGCTCAATAAATGTTTAGGGAACAAATAGAGACATAAATGAGAGAATCATGACGGAGTATGCGAATAAAATGGCAAATCCTATGTATCCAGCCAGTATTCTTCACCCCACACACTATCATCAGGGCTTTTGCAAAAGTTAAAAGAGAGAAATAGGAGACAGCAGAGCAGAGAGGTTGAAAGAATGACAGTCTTGGGGTCAAATGCTGGCTCTGTTTTTTAATAGCTACGTGATCCCAGGCAAGACATTTAACTTTGATGCCCGAGTGTTCCTGTCTGTAAAATGGGTCCATAATGGTACCAACATCAAGTGGACTGCACAGACCACGTGGGATAATGTACATAATTAGCACAGTGCTCTCACGTAGTGCTCACTAAATACTTGCTGGTATTATTATTCAAAAAACAACTTAAATAGCTCTTTCCCGCCAAAGATAAACAAACAAAGCGGCAGTAGCAGACAGGCAGAATTCAGAAGCCAGTGCGGGGCTGTGGCAGGAACCCAGGGCCTCGGGCCTCCAGCCCTGCCCTCAGCACTCTCAGCCTTTTCTCTTCCACCCCTGCTTTGAAGTCAGACTCCTTGAGAAAGCAGTAGCCTCCTCGGCAGCAGCCAGGGATGTAGAAAAATGCTGCTGTGATTTGCTCAGTGGAGCTTTTCCTGCGTGAGCCTCAGTAAACATGTCCTGAGAGTCCCTGAACTCTGTATCAGCCCGGGCCTGAGGATAAGCAGGCAGAAGGGGCTGCAGAAGTGGGATCCGTTATACATTTTCATATCTCTCCTCTCCAGGAAAACAAACAGCCTCTGCTGAGTCTCAATTGTCCATTCCAGCAGAGTCTGTGATCATCCCAGGGAGAGAGCCAGCCCACCAGTCACGTAAGCTGTCATGTGCTGAGGCAAGAGGCCCCTGGAAACCGACACATTATAATTTAGGTGTCTGGTCCGCTTAGAAAAATGTTCTCTTTCCAAATTCAATTATGGTTCTTTAATAATAACTATTATTAACATCGTTATTATTATTGTTCTCATTTCAGTATTGTATACAATAAGGCAAGCCCTCAAGTTGAATTTATGACCAAATAAATGCGCTGGTGAAGAAGAATGGCCCTGCATCTCTCAGTATAATATTTTAGTTGCATTTGCATTTGGAGGAGGATTTGTGGCGAGCTGGGGGATTAAATCCCGTGAAATCATTATACAAATTTCCAAATGTCAAGTACTCTGATAGAGATTATGATTTTATCTTCTTATTTTGACAGGAAACCGTGTGTGGCCACCTCTGTCTTAGAACAAGTGAGGAAGGGAGACCAGGGGAGACCAAATAAAGATAGAGGAGTTTGCAAGTTTCCTGATCGGCTGTCTTTTCATTCTGCTCGCTTGTACGACAGACCGTAATAGACATTTTCCTTTGCACAAAATAATAAGAGCAGTACTTATCGCGCGATGCCTCCAGCCAGTGGCAAAAGGAAATTAGAAAAGTCCAATGAAGCTGAGAAGTAATTAATCATCATACAGTGGGGCCTGTCAAATCAGAAGGGTCCTTCCAGCTGATAATGCTCCCCAACTCAATTTAGACTGATAGAAATTAGAATTTTTTTTTCCTCTGGCAAAAACAAAAAGACTGGATTTAGCACAAATGCGGCCAACTGTTGGCTTTCTCGACTGCCTGACCCATTTACAGCGATGTTTGCAGCGAGTTTAACTCATGCCAAAATGGAAGCAACATGGTTTCTTCCTCTAGGCAAAGGGAAATTATAACTATACTGTTTTAAGACTTCTTCCCTCTCCCCTCTCTACTCCCCTCCACCCACCCTATAGCCTTAGCTGTATAAGAAAAATTAAAGTTTGGGTCTATTGATCAAGTTAGCAGATCTCCCCATAGAGCTGGCGGGGGGAAAGCATTTACCAAGATCTATAATGAGTCTGGACTCTTTGTAGATCAAGTGAAATAAATAAAATGGTTTCAATAGGAGCCACTGAGGGCTTCTGGCCAAGGGAAGTGGGATAACAAGCTGCTTTAAGAGATTCTTGAGCCCCTGGGGCGGTGGGGGGGTGGGGGGGAGGGCAAGATAGCGCTCACTGAAGAAAAGACTTCTGCCTGTTGGAACAAACTGTGTCATTTACCCACAGCGCGGTGCTTCCTCCACCCACCATTCCCACCCATTCGCATCTCCCCATGCTCTAAAGGACAAGACGATACTGCTATTGCTTCCTTGAGGTAGGGGCCTCAAGAGTCTAGGGCAGGGATCTTGAACTCAAATGCCCACAGGGACCAGGAAGGAAAGAAAATGAGTGACAATGGCAGAGACTAGACAATAGGGAATGGTGAGGACTGTGGCCAATTGGTTCTTGTTTGTCTTTCCTGAAGGGAGCAGCCTCTACTTGGTTCCAGGCAGTCATTGGTGAAGGGCAATTCCTGCACCATGTGGCCAGATCTTCTGATTGACCACAATAAGCCCCATGTCTAGGATTCAACGTAAAGTCTCCTAGTTTTTAAATATGGGTAATTAATTAAATTTTTTAAAATGTGTGAGTGTATCCACCATTGCCTACTATTTGTGGCTTTGGATCATAGAGAGGTGCAGGCCCTAGAAAATACTGTATTTCAGACAAGGCTGTGGGTCCTACAGTCCTACAGACCAGGGTTTGAATCCAGGCCCCACCATTATCAGTTGTTTGTTCCAAATCAAGCAACGTCCCTTCTCCTAGTTTCAGTTTCCTCATCTGTAGAAGGTGGAGAATAATCAGTGCCTACCCTGTATGCTGGCTAAAAATTCAGAGTACCCACTGCGCTCCTAGAACACTTCTGTGTTCAGCAAAGGACAGCTAATTGGATCATCACGCTATACCACTCAAAGTGCATCTGTTTCAACAAATCTGCCCCTGATGACACCTGCCCCCTTTGCCTGCCCCGGATGCCCTGTCTTCTCAACACTTACACGCACTTCTTGTCATCTCCTTACTTGGAACTTGCTATTACGACACTTAGTAACTTCTTCCCACTGGAGAGGCCAAGCAGAAACCCACCTAGTTTTCAGAATCATAGAATTTCAGGCTGCACTCTAGCTGCCCAAAGTAACACATTCTTATATAGCAAAGCAAGCACTTTCTTACGTAGGAAATATAACTGTCACCCCCCGAGTTAATATGGCTGCCCTAGTAGTTGCGCCACCTTGCTTATCATTTGAGGCCTGTGGGTACAAATTAATTTAGAGGATAACATAATGACTCAGAGGACGATAATCTCTTGTAAGTGGTATTTACTTCCAGGACTTTGGAAAAGTTCTCAGGGGTACGTGCTTTTTTTCACTCCCTTCGTGGCTGATGGCAGAGAAACTACCACGTTGTGGACAACCATAATGTCAGACAACCACAGCCAAGTCTTCTACATTACGCCTTCTACTCTTGTTATCTCTAATCCTGACAACAACACTGCATGATTCAGTCTTTCCATCCCCTTTATAGGGATGGAGAAAGTAAGGCTCAGAGAGGTTAAATGACTTGCTGAAGGCCACACAGCTTGTGTGTACCGGACCAAGGTATCACTGCATTCAAAACTCATCTGCTGTTCCACATTGGCAAGAGTGCCCTGGTTTCCCTTTCTCTTCTCTTGACCTTCTTTCTTTTACTCTCCAGCTCGTTCATTCATTCAATACATTTCCTTTTTTCTCACAGATGAATAAGTTCCATTGTATATGTATAAAGCGTATCTTCTTTAACCATACACCTCTTGATGGCCACTTAGGCTGTTTCCATATCTTGGCTTTTGTGAATAATGCTGCTATAAACACGGGAGTGCAGATATCTCTTCCATATCCAGGTTTCATTTCCTTTGGGTATATCCCCAGAAGTGGGATCGCTGGATCTCCACATTTTATAGAATGCCTACAGTGTGCCAGGCTTCTCCTTAGGGTGTCCTGATACGGTTTCCAGAAACAGTGCCGAGTAGACTGTAGGGCCTGGGGGGAGAGAAGGTGGGAGCCAGCACTTACAGTTCTCTGAGACCATTCCCAGAGAAGATGACCGGAGCTGGTACTGGCGCTATGCAGCTGCGACAGACGCTCAAGACCACAGAGGCTGAGTGAACAAAGCACACCCATTTCCTCATCTCACGGTGGTCCTGATGTGCACAACCCCTCTGCTCCATGTGTGCGCTCAGGGACTCAGTTCCTTTTTCGTTGCCCTGCCATCCCCCGAGGTTGAGATCAGCAAACTTTCTCTGTAAGGGGAGATCATAAATATTTTTGGCTTGCCGGTCATAATGTTTCTGTTACAAGGACGCAACTCTGGGGCAGTGGCCCCAAAGCAACCCTAGGCAGTGTTCATGTGATGGACGTGGCCAGAATTGGCCGACTCTGGGCTGGATCTGGGTGGAGGTCACTGGCCCTGCCCTGGGGCATTGTCACTGTCTGATGGGTCTCTGCCTTGTCCAGATTCCAGCCAGTCTGAAAGGGCAAGAGAACATGCAGGAGGCGCACCGGGATGTGTTAGAGCCTGGAACTGAAAGTGGCCCATGTGGCTTGGCTCACATTTTATTGGCAAAAACTTAAGTCAAGTGGCCAGAGTCAACTGCAAGGGTAATACAGTCCAGCTGGGCCAAAGGGGAGAATGCACTTTGTGGGCACAGGCAGTTTCCAGCACAAAGCTTAACTAAAGCAAGGGAATCTTCGAGGACAGTGGTTCTCTTTCCTCAGTGACCTTTGCTTCCCGTTACCCCAGATCCCAAGATCTGCTTAGGGCTTGGGAAGCCCATTTGGAGGTTGCAGGTGTCACAGTGCAGCTCTCATTGAAGAAATCCTCTTGACTCTGGTCATCTAAGCTGCAAATTATATCCTCAAAGATTCTCAGTTTACCATAGGTCCTTTCAAAAGCCAACTACCCTTGAGCATTTAGGAAGAAAAATGATGTTCAAAATTGCCGTTTGTACACAACCCGTGAGGGATGCTTCTTCCAGATTCAGTTGGTCTGCTCTTGCGCTGCAGAAAGGGCTCCGAAGAGTCTGCAGAAGATGTTCTCTGTTCTTTGCCCCAGCATCTTGGGTCAGCCACCTCTACTGGCTCCATCTCTCTGAGAAACGGGTTCAGGGCTTTCCTCTAATCACGTGATGGACTGGTGAGGGGAGACCACAGAATCCATCCAAACTGCCCTGGGCTGTCAGAGAATCTGGAGGCCTCAGGGTGGACTCAGAACAGAGAGGGGAGGACTCTGGGTTCTGTTTTCTGCCGGCCTCACCCATGTGGTCCAGGAGAGCTGGGTGGGTTCCAGCATTCTCTTGTGAGAGACACAGCATGGCCAGGAGATGATTACATTCCCTCCCAGTGATGAGACCCCAAAGCTCTCAACAGGGTTTGATGGACCAGCCTAATCACAGCATCTCCCCACATTTGAAATATTGCCACCAGATAGGCCCTCCATCCCTCGAGTGCTGGGGGATGGAAGTGTGGAAGGAGAGGCTTGGTCAGGAGACACTGTCAGCTTCTTGAGCACAGGACAGGAGATCCACTGCCTCTTGCTTCATCTCTCCTGGAGGGGATGAGAGCACAGGCACAACTGTGGGAAATCCAGTCGGCAGAGGGGCTCACATCCTTGTCGTGGAGCTATTTGTCCAAGGTCTCTCAGTGGAGGACAACTCTTTCAGAGACCACTGGTGATGCCATGAATGCCACCTCCAAGCTTTCTGCACGTTAATAATAATAATATAGTAATAACTAACTGGCCAAGACTTAGTGTGTACTACATGCCAAGCCCTGTTCTAAGTTTTAGTTCCCACAATGACCCCATGGGGTAGGTGCTGTTATTGTCCCCACTTTACTGATGAGAAAACTGAGGCACAAAGAAGTTATGTAAATTGCCTAAGGTCACACATCGAGAACCCACTCTACCAGAAGTCAAGTCCAGGCTCTGAGTCTGGGCTCTTAGCCACCAAGCTTTTACTGTTTCTTGATACATGAACTTAAAGCCTACATCAAAAATACAGCCCATCTATTCGATTTTTCTTTTGTTATCTGCAAGCAGCTGAAGGAAAAGGAAGGGAGGCAGGGAAGGAAAGGAGAAAGGAAGAGAGGGTCGAGGAGGAGAGGGCAGGGAAGAGGGGATCTAGGGAGCTAACGAGAGAGAAATAAAGAGCTAGAGGGAGAAATCAGCCTGCCTGAGAATGAACTGCCCACCTACCACTGCCGAAATCTACATTTTCTCCTCGTTTATTTACAGATCGGTTGTTAGATCCTAATAAATGGGAGGATTTTTAAAAGGTCCTCAGGATAGCAGAGCCAAGCTAAGCAAACAGCTCGTGTACACAGCCGAGGTGAGATGAAAGGCCCCCGCCACCCGCCGGGGACCACTCAGGCCCCTTATCAGCTGCTGGCCCTCTGTGGGGTTAAGAAAGCCCAAGTGGGCGGCACTGGCGGAAAGTTCAAAGTCATTTTTCGAACTGATAGCGCAATCAAAAGTTTGTCTATCTGTTGAAATATGTAGGAGAACAAGATATGGCTTTGACCCGCCTACACCTGGGACTTTCGGAATGCTGTTAAGATGTGTTTAAGCTTGTTTGTAGTCTTAATCTCTAATGGGCTTCTGCATTTTTCAAAGGGTAGAATTCGGCACAACCAAACCAAACCAAAATGAAAGAAGTCTCTCCCCCATCAAGAGAGGTGTGTTTGGTAACCTTAGCCGTTCCCATGTCTTCAGGAAATCAAAAGAGAAAAAGGTGTGTGGTTAGACCTCAGCCTCAGAATGGTAGCAGAGGTATGCAACCGCCTTTCTTATCCAAGGTGCTACTGGATGGAGCTGAAGCCACCACCTCACTCCCCAGACACTGGTCCTTAAAGGAGACGGGGAATCCAGACATAGCGCTTCAAGTTCGTGGTGAATTTGTTTTTGTCCTGGGGTCCTGGGTGTTTGAAGGCCAAACAGGACTAGTTTACAGAGTGCATGGATGACTCTGCAGAAGAAAATGAATCTAGTAATTTAAAGAAGGGAGAGAGTTTGGGGCACAGAAACCCTTAGGTAAAAATGGAGGGCTTCCCTGCCGATGCAGGGGACGTGGGTTAGAGCATCGTTCAAGATGGCAGTCCCGACCACACTACCACAGTCTTTCCACGTGGTAGTGATACCGGCAAGTCAGTTATGGATCACAGGCTACTGCCCACCACCATCATCTCCACTGCTTGTGTTTCTCTGGATCTATCCTGTTAGAGCTAGTATGTTTCCAGATCCTGGACACTCATCTATAAAATGATTGCTCAGTAAAATAATCACAACAGTAATGTTTCATTAATAGAATATTTACTATGTGCCAGGCACTGTGATAAGTAATATTACTTTATGCCATTTCATTTCAACTTTGTTAGTAAGCAAATAGCTGCAAATGAAAACCGCTGCATGATGCCATTACAATCCTATCAGTTGGCAAAAATTAAAAATGTCTGGCAACACTAAGCACTGACAAGAGTGTAAAATCAAACAGCCGTGTCGGGAAAGAGTTTGGCAATATTTACTAAAATCGAGCAGTGCGTATCCTGTGAGTCAGCCATTCCCTCTCAGTGAAGAACCTAGAGAAACTCTCACACATGCACCCTGGGAGACATACAGAAGAATTTTCATAAAGCATTGACTGCTCTTCATAGCAAGAAACTTGAAATAATGTAAATGTTCATCATAAAACGGAACATTCTACGACAATGCAAATGACTGCTTAGCGCTGCACATATCAACATGGATGAAGAGAGCACGTAGCAGAAATATATGAAAAATCTTATGTAGAAGAACATACACAAGCAGTTAAAGTATAAAGAAATACCCAGAAACGCGTACCCTCAATTCAGAGCGGCGGTTGTCAAACATTTCAGAATTCAGCGGTAAAAATAAATTAACTTTATTAAAATAAAATAAGCAAATGAAATTGAATTCAAACCTCTTGGAAGGCAGAACCTGCTAGAAAGGAAAATCCACAGGAGCTGCCTTGACAGCCTGCCCTGGTCAGCACGGCCCCTGGTCCCCCTCCAGACCGGGCCAATAGGACAGGAAAGCTGGTTCCAGGTCCAGCCACGGACCCCAGCAGAAGCACCCTTTTCACGGCCATGTGCTCTGGCATGAATTCCTTGCAAAGGAAGGGTCAAGATGATGGGACAAGGGCAGACAGGGAGCACGAAGCCCTTGGGTCAACAGAAGTCCTGCCACGAAGTGAGGGGAAATGATGGATTTATATATTTAATGAAAAGTCACCTTTGGAAGAGTAATAAAAATATGGTCACGTAGGCAGGTATGTTCGGTGAGATCTTTTTTTTTTTTTAAATCGACACTCTGGAGCTCTTGCTCTGGTACGATTCTTTTGTTAGCTCAGGTAATATTTTTGAAAAACAGCATTACAAAAGGTTAAATGTAGAACAGATGTAAGTTATAAAATACAAGCTGATCAAAGCTGAGATTTTGAGACAGATATGTTAGCAAATGATGATAAATCCGTCCCAGTAGGACTGTAAGAAGCAGACAAATGTAACTATGGAAGAGTGAAAGTCAAGGGTTGAAAATGGGGGAAGGGGAAAAAGAGTGAAAACAAATGTTGGAGTTAATTCCGGTGAACTCACGCAGAACATCAATGAATCTACGCCAAGATAGGACAAACGTGACGGACACAATGTACGCCATTTTCTTTAAAAGAATAATCAAATTCCTGGGTTTTGAATAATCCAATTATGGATTCAGATCCCAGAGCCTCAGCAGTCTCTCCTTAGACCAGTTTCTGACTCTGGGTTTCAACCTCTTCGAGCAACAGATGCCGGGTTCTGGTTTAAAGCCTTTAAAAATCGGCTTTCAAATTTGGGGATCTAAACTTCTCATTAAAAACCCAGATAATTTATAGTCACATCATTAAACCGCTTCCTCAGCCTACCATGATAAACTTATCACTGGGGGCGTGTGGGGAGATTTCAACAAAGCATTACGACTCCTTTCTGGGAAGGCAGCAGAGAAACAAAATTAAATAAATCAGCCTCTCTGTGTCAATAAATGAAGCCCATGAGAAGTAAACTATTTACTGAGGCTTAAGTGAAACAGAAAACATTTAAAGATCAAGAAAAAAGGAGGTAATTGTTCAGGCTGTCAGCAGGGGACCGCTGTGATAATTTGATCTGAACTCTGCTAACAAATGACTGAGCCGTTCTTCCAACTTTAGTATCTGTTTATGCTCCTACAAATTGAAACCCCACTGCTCAACTGCACAGAACAGGACCCGGTACAATAGCACATCAGCCCGCCGATTAGTTCAAGGTGGGGATGGATTAGCTGTCCATCCCAGGCCTCCGAGCCCTCCAGAATATTTTGTCTTTCCCTGCTGGGGTAAAAGGGTGCAGACATATGTAACTAATAAAGAAACAGGCTTCTATGGACTGGAGGTTGAATGAAAGGAATGCAGAACAAAACTATAAAATAATAATAGACAAAGGGGCAGTGAGGACCGGGGGAACTCAATACCTCCTCTGCTTACCCAGGCGGGGCTCTGTAGCACCAGCAACCCCACAAGTTTTTAAAAGGAAAGGGGGTCTGTTGTGTGTGTGATCTCCTAGCACATGGTTCCTGGCCAGGCAAGCCCACATTCAGGACTGACGTGAGATCAAAAGCCTGATAAATGAGAGGAAAGGGAATGTTTGACCCACTAAGCCATATTCTACAAGAATCCCAGGCTTTTAAAGTAATAAGCGAGGCCATAAATTACAAGGTCTTGGATATATTCTGATGTATTCTGATGCATATGAATGTTATTCGAATATAATATTTTTAGAGAGATTCATGAGCCCTTGAATGCTTAAGAATCTAGTTCGCTATTAGAATTCTGTGTCTAGAGTTCACATTGGGAGAAAAGCAACTTATCTTCCTGTGGTTTCAGAAGCTAAAAGGGATAATTAGGTGAAAAATATGCTTTAAATAAATGGGAGCAAATTCAAAATGACACCAGACACCCATACACTGCTTCCTTAGATCAATAATGAGTCACATTTAGAAAGGAAACTTTGGGATTGAATGAAAAAGAAAAGATGAATAAAGGAATGTAGCAGCATAGCATAGGGTTAAAGACGTGGGCTCTGGAATTGAGGCCTTCCTCCACCATTATGAGCTGTGTGACCTTGGTCAGGTCACTTGGCCTCTTCAAGTCTTGGTTTCCTCATGTGTGAATAATAATAGTAATAATACCCCCTGTCCCAGAGAGCTATTAAGAAGACCAAAGGGGGAAGCATATAGGGGATGCAGTGACTGAACACATGGTTAGCCCTTCAGTAAATCTTTGTTGATGTGGTTATTATAATTATCAGTGAAAGACTGTATGGGTGTATAGATGAAAGGATGGAAAGAAAATTTTGGTTAATCTACCAAAAAAAAAAAAAAAAAGCTCTGCTGAGAAATCAGAAAGCTTGTGGAAACAATGACTAAATACAAAGGAAGTTACTGCAAAAGTTTCCTACTCGTTAGGTTGTTTCATTTATTCTTTTGTACTTCTGCTGTTTTCCAAATTTTCAAACCATGCGTCCCGACCTCCTCTGAGGCAATGCTGACAAACGTTCCAGCAGAGGGCACTGGCCCCATTGAGAGTTGGGGGGACCATTTTGAAGATGGCCGCCTTAAGTGTCCCGAAGAAAGCATGCCTGCTAGCCACGGAGACAAAAACATGTATTTCCGTCCAGGCAAATTTGCCTTCAGACCAAAAGCATCTCACGGTGGCCAATGTTTTGCCTGCTAGGATGTTGCCAGATAAAACAATTGCTTACCAGAACCTAAATAGCTCCAAAAGCCATGCAATGAAGGAGGCAAAGGCAGAATGAAAAGAACACTTAAGCTTAAGCTTTTCATCCCTTTAGCTAGCCCAGTGGTTCTCAACCAACGGGGATTTTGCTCCCGAGGGGATATGTGGCAACGTCTGGAGACATTTTTGATTGTCACTCTGGAGAGTGGGAGGGGTTGCTACTGGCATCTGGTAGGTGGAGGCCAGGGATGCTGCTAAACGTTCTCCAGGATGTTCAGGACGGCCCACACAATGAAGAATTGTTGGCCTCAAATGTCAACAGTGCCAAAGTTGGGAAACTCTGATCTAGACTCAGGCATGACACTGGTTTCCCACTCGGCTCAGCTTGGCCGGGATACACATTAATGCTGGAGATGTGATGTTATTGAGCCTGAATCTCGGCAAATTAAAACCAAAAAATAATCATGAACAAAAGCTGCTCTTGGCCAACTAAGCTTCAGGGAGGGAGGAGAGAGAACAGGTGTTGAGAACAGGACTTTGATTTCCTAGTCCTAAACTCCAGAGAAACCAGCATGACCAGAAAGAACATGGTCCAGCTTTTCCTATTTTCCCAGAGTGGAGAAGTCAATGGCCACAGACTTGAATCCTTAGAGCTGTACTGAGAATCCCTGAGGGATGCTGAATGCACTGAAAATTAACCAGAGGTGGTAGATGGATAGATTGGGTGGGAGGGAAGCCCATAATGGAGTCAGTCAGGATCTGAGTTTAAATCCTGGCTTTGTCTCTTAATAGTTGTGTCACTCTGGGCTAGCTAATCTCTCTGGGTCTCAGTTTCTTATCTGCAAATCAAAGTTAACTCCATCTACCTTGCAAAGTTGTGGTGAGGATTAAGTTAAACAATGTATCTAAAGTGTGATATTCTTAACTTCAAGAATGAAATCCATTTTTCAAACTGCCCAGTAGATGTTACATTAATTTCTAAAGTTAACCTACATTTATTGAGCACTCCTTAGGTACCACAATTTGCATTGATTACCTTCCTTTAGCCTTCTATTATTATCCCCATTTTTCAGATGGGGAAACTGAGTGGTAGAGGCAGGGTTTGAGCCCTAGTGGTCCAATGCCAAAGCCCACACTCTTAACCACTCCTCTATCCCACCTACCACATTTAAAGAGGTCAGGGCTACAAGGAACATTAGAGATCGTTTAGGTAACCGTCCTAATTTCTCAGATGGACAACTGAGTCCCACAGGGACTAAGCAGTTTGCTCGTGACAGAGCTGGCATGGAAACTGGGGGTGGGGTAGGGTCCTGACTCCCATTTCTTTCAACAAAGAACAACTCTGAGTTTTGTTTTTTGTTTTCCAAATCAGATACCATTTTCCCAGCACAGGGTAAATACAGGACAAATCACTTAGTATGTGTATCTTAATAACCCGACTTGACTGAGATGAATGAATTCACGTTCAGTCATCATACAAGCCTATTAAATATTCTGGGAGGCTGCAGTATACGTTTTAATGGATGTTGAAATACTGAGCGTGTGTGTTTATGGCTCTTTCAATCTTGCCAGTTTTACTAATATGATTAGTTCGGGAACCATTTCACATTGAGACTCAGACATCAACATAAAAACACAAAAGTTTCTAGAACATTCTGAGCCTTTTTTTTTTTGGAATGGAATATTTGGTTCTTACCTATGAGCTCAGTTAGGAAAGAAAAACATAAATGGCTGAAATCATGGCATTAGCCCCTCTTGAGGGATCCAGGGGTGGAAAGTTACCTCTGCTCACTGTGAAATAGTTTCTTGGTTATAATTGTACTACTTCCTTTTTGGGGGATCCAAGACTTCATAGACGCATATCTCTGGCTATACCCAAGTTTCGGGCATGAGGAGCCACGGGGCATGACGTGAGGTGCCCCAACCCTGCCTCTGATATTTAGCAGAACGTCCACAGTGCCATGGTAAATGGCAGCCAAAAGAGAATCAGCGTCTGGGAAAATGATTGAAAATGGCCAAGTGCCACAGTGAGAGTTGTTTGTTCTGGGAATGGAAGGAGGAAATTGTCAGAGGAAGTGAAATAGGAAATGAAGAGATCAAAGGGAGGAGGAAATGAGATTGAATTGAGCCCTTTTTGGATTCAACTTTGCCCTCTTAACCCATGTGAGGCAAAAAGATTAGCCTTTAAGCAGCTGGGATTGGGAGAAACACTTTCCAACGGGTGCATCCTGGCCATGGCAGCTCCCACATCCCACCCCACACGTGTACTGTGGCCGGAGAGCTGAGGGAAGCCAGGCCCACTTCCCACAGAAAGTCCAGTGGTGAGTGTCCCAAGCAAATCCTCAAATGCCGATTTAACCCATAACACCCTTAAACCATGGGATGAGTCCGTATAACCCGAGTCCAGACTCTCTACCGCCAAAGGAAGTGAGGCGTCACCTAGAACCAGCCACTTTCCTAGTACCCAGGGTGGAAATGAGGTTTCCACAAGGCAGAGTTAACAGCAGGGATGGGGTCCCAGGGGGTAAGGGTTATGAGCTGCAGGGAATCGAGCCCTAGTGATGATCCTTTGTCCTGGTCCAAATCTATGGTCATTCCAGACCTTTGTAAGAACCCAAGTGCATCTGTCAGCTTCCCATCTTGGAGTTAGTACCTACATTCTCCAACTGGGGTTTTGGTCCCTCAGCCCAGGTAACACAAGTCTTTCAATGACAGATATTTATTGATCTCCTAGAGGGAGAGACTACAGGGACACAAGTGAACAAAACGGACTAAAATCTCCATTCTCATGGAGGAGATGTTCTAGTCGGGGCAGCAGGCCATCAAATAAGATCAACAGGTTAAATATATGAAATGTTTGCTAAGTGCTAGGAAGAAGATTAAACCAGGGAAGTGAGATAGGGAGTGTTCTAGAAAGGGGGTCCAGGGAGGTGAGTTATTGAGCTTGGGGGACATCTGGGAAAAGAGCTTCTTTCCTACCCTTCTCTCCTCATGGCAAGCCCGCATCCACATCCTTCATGAGTTTTAAAGGGATTTTGCTTCTAGCAAACAGGAAAACTGGTAAGACAGGAACAAACAATAAAAGGTTTTCTCCCAAAGGCCCACTGAGATGCTAAAGAAGGGACTTTTGGTGCCCATCTTCAAACAATAAAACCAGACAGTCTGCATTCCAGAAAACCCACCCAGTGGGTCTTGTATCCTGGGCATTTTACTGGAAGAAGAGGGGTGGCAGTGGACAGAGATGGAGAGGGATGGGTGGGCAGCAGCCCTGGGCCTGGGAGGAGCATCATGGAGTTGGAGATGGCCTCTGTCCCTTCCTCAACACTTCCTGCCATGCCTCTGCACACCAGTTGTGTTGGTGAGACTCGGAGCCTGGGGTTGGGGAGGGATTGTTGCAGGTGGTAGAGAAATTGCAGCAGGGAGAAGGTGGCATTGAAGAATGAGGAGAGCAGGGCGATTCCTGGGGCCACTGTTCTGGAAGGCTTTATACATATAGAATATAAGGAGTGAGGCTCTGGGTGAGCAATGGCCACTGTCCCTGCTCTAGACATCCAGATGGTGGCTTTTAGACACCTGGTTACTGCTCACAGCCTTGTACAATAAAGCTTGCAGATATTTGTCATATCAACAAGCAATTCCGAGATTTATAAACACACGTGCATGTGCACGCACACACACACACACACACACGCACACTCCTTTCTATACCTAGTAAACCTTTGTTAAAGTTTTGAGGTGACAGAAGAGGAGGAATGGTTAGAGATCTAGATCACAGCTGTGCAAATGACTTCCTAACAGCCATCCCTACTTTTGTAACTCCTTCACTCCCAATCATCGGGGAGTTTTTCAGTGGCCAAGTCACTGCACATAGCTAGCATCCAACCATTTCCTGTGCTCTTCCCCTGCTGTTATCCCACCCAAGGGAACTGCAGTTCAGTTCTCACCAACTCCTGGTCTCACGCTCAGATCCAAGAGGTCTATCGTCAGCACTCCTAAATCTATCAAGGTGTTCAGAAGACCTTTTTGGTAAGATTTATGCTTCTTGGAAAGCAGTCCCCCATTTCAGATATATAGCAATAAGCCTCATAATTTGGGGGTTGAGGTGGGAGAATCACATGGCAGGCCAACTTCTGATCGCTCCGTGAAAAGCCCCACGTGGTGTCAGGACACAGTTACCTCTAACATGTGCTTCCTGGCTGCTTGGTTAAGTTCAAAATGCTACTAGGGCAAGTCTAGGGGAAGACTTCCAGGGATGCAGGGGAACGTGAAGGCCCTGGGTACCTAGAGGGAGGTGGGCAGAGCGAACTAGTCTGTGATCTGAGCCAAGAGTAAGCACTAAGAAAAGATTTTTCTGGCCCTTCTCTCTGCCCAGTCTCTTGACATCTTACCCCTTGGTGGTGGCTATCTGTTACTTTCTACTCAGCGTCTCTAACTTCAGGGGCACTCACATACACCTGCTGAGGCTGCCAATCACGTAGCCCCACCTCCCTGGCTGTGGCGGTGGGCATGTGACTCAAGCTGGCCAATCAGCACACTCTTTTTCTGTGCACAGTGATTGCTCGTCAGATGCATGTTAAGTCTCCCACTAGAGCTTGGGGAAGAAGTGTGCTCTTGTCTCTGAGCTCTAGCTAAAAAGATGATGTAAATAAATTGGATTTTGTCTTTACCTGTCGGAGATGGGGGCAGGTGTCTGAGTGTATATATAGGTGTCAGGGCAGCAAAGTGGCTCGATTGGGGCACTCATGCATCTTTAGACTTATAGCCCAGGATTTCTGCCCTCACTGCCACAAGTCACAAGGTCAAACAGTGTCATGCTGTCCATGGTTCCTCTCTTCTCTCCCAGGCTGGATTCCTCAACTCTTTTTCCTCTCACCTCATCCTTCTGTGCGCTTCCTCTGACCTGTCCCTGTTGGTCATCTGGGTTTAATGCTTGACTCCAGTAATCCTGAGTTTCCCAAACTTCAGACATACCTATATCACCTTCACATTTTTTTTTTTTTTTGCTATAACCACTTACCATCTAGGCTACTAATTACTGAATACATTTCTTTAAACAGATTCACTACTTTTACTTAAGCAGTTTATTTTAAAAGAAAATTCTGTGTCATAATTATAAACTGAAAACCAGTGGCACTTGGCATAAATGGAATGTAAATAAAGACAGACAAGAATACTGTTATGAAGGTTGTGCCTCGGGTTGTACCTTAAAACCTGCTCTTTTCTTATTAAAAGGGAAGCTGGGAAGAGTTAGCAAAGTATTAAAGACATAATAGCAACCAAACTTAGAGATTCTCTTGTTGGTATGGAGAGATTGAGAAGAGATTGAAATGAGTTAATTTTCTCATTAACTCATTAATGCTGTGTCCATGTACACCTAAAATCACTTGAACTTTGGAAAATGCTAAACTAATCAATAATCAATATTTGTGCCCTTATATTCCATTTCCTTTTGTCCTATGCTCACCTTTCTCCCCCAGCTAGACTGTAAGTCCCTCTAATGCAGAGGCCAGACTTGTACTTCTTAATAATTCTACCTGAGAGTACATAATCATGGAGCCCTTTATAGGCGCTCCATAAATGCTTGCTGCCCCGGTCAAATCTAGCTGCATCTTCGGCTTGGAACTCTTGGGAGGCAGGGCTGCTATGTCTCTGAAGTCTTCAGGAGTACTCCCATGTTCCTGAGAATCTCTAGATGACAGTGATTCAGAGTCTCTTAAAACTCCCAGAGAAGAGATGCTTGGAGCTTGCATCTCTGTTAGTTCCTGCTCAGTTCCCCGTGTGCTCAGGCTGTATTCTCCATGTATATTGCCCTTTAGGACTGTAGTGAGACAGAGCTGCTCTGCGGTACTGAGCTCACCAGACACGATCAGACAACCCAGTTTTTTTCCTGGGATGAAACTGATCCACAGTATGGCTCTTGCACACGTGATGACAAATACTGGAATTCAGAATTAGATCTTGAGGTCAATTATCTTTTCCATGAGTATCTCATGGTGAGATCCAAGTTTCAGAGGAGGAGGTATACAAAGACTCCGGAGTCATTTTGTCTCATTAACAGCCTGCAGAAGTCCCAAGTCTCTCTTCACTGTCCTGGCTGGTTTGTTTAGCGGCTGGATTGGGGGTGGGGGAGGGGAGAAAATCGGTCATGAAAATTATACTTGAGAACACAAATCCTTTTTGTGAAGCAAGAGGACAGAGTGTTGATTTGTCACAGGAATAGGTTTCTAGCCTTCTTGGTCTAGGAATCTAGTTTTGGGGGGGTTTGTTTGTTTGTTTAATTAGCTGGATATTTAACATTTAAGAACAGTGCCCTATATAGCAATAGTTAAGGCCTGTGTAGACTCTCAATGAATCCCCCAACAGAAGTGATTTGTTAGCGGGCGCTTGAGATCACCAGCGATAATTCATTTCTGTAGAGTAATGTAAACTAATTATCTACAATGCGGAAGCAAGGACTGTGCCTGCATGATAAATTGCAGAATATTGCATTATAAGAAGAAATATTAATTCACATAACATAACATTAAAATTGATGACAAACTTTTCCCTTTTTTAATTGTTTAATTTTTTAATTACTATTGTCTTACAGCAGCTGACATCACATACCTCCAGAGGCACACAAATGTATTTGCCTGAAAGCACATTCTTTGCAAGAAGAAAACAGGGTTATTCAGAAAACGAGCGTCTCTTAGTTCTTTCTTTCATTTCATGGAAATTTATTTTCTCTCCTGGGAAATAAATTTTAATATGGCGGGGGAGAGGATTTTTTCTTAGCATATTAGTATATTTTTAATCAGAGAAAGTCTTAAACTTTTAATAAAATTGAAGGCAGCATAACCATCAAGATAAACACAAAATTCTAAGAATTAACATTTTGACTGGAGGGTTGCACTTTATACTTTCTCTCGATCACAGAGTGTTATTTGCCACCATTTTCTGTCCCTGAGCGCTTAAGATAAAACTGGCAACTTGATGGAGAGATTCCTATCACTTAGTTCTCTCCATAGGTTTAGCAGAAAAATGCCTAATTGAATTATTTATTTCTTTGCTGTTCCAAATGAAATTAACAGTCTAGGTCCAGAATGAGTGGATCTTGACAAGAATGTCAATCAAGCAAGTGGCTCTCAGGTCATTACACTGAGATTGGATGGGGGCAGGGAGGCGGCAGAGGAGGGGGCAGGGGGAGGGGCTTTGCAAGGCACCATGTTGTCAGTTCAAGGGCTGGTTCAACTCATCCCTGGATTTCTCTACAGCTTACAACTTCTGTGGCATCCAAGAACCTTTGGGGATTTGGGCATGAAGACCCATAGCCCCAGATGAGTGGACATGTACTGTAGGACCTTATTCCCTTCCCTCCTAGCCACAGCTTATTGGGACAGAGGTTCTGACCCAAAGGTAATAAATCTCTAGACAGTTCTATGGCATAGTCTGGTGCCAAGAACTCTGGCTAAATTGAGGTGACCAGAGTCCTCTCCTGCGACTATAGGCTGAGAGGCTGACAGTTAGGGTTGTGCAGACAGGTTGAGTAGTGTTATGGGCTGGTGGCCACCTTGGAAGTCAAAGAAGAGAGAGAGAGACAGAAATAGATAAGGCAAGAAAAAGTGGAGATAAGAAACTATGTAGCCCATGGGGGAGGGCTGAAAAGTGTTGACTGTTTGGCCCCTGGTAATAAGTTCCCTGAAACCTGGCTGTATTGTCTTTGGACTTCAGGAGCCCTTAGTATACTTGTGATAACCCCATATTTTTATTTGCACTAGCTTGAGTGTCTTGCTGTGCCTTGCTACTGACTAGTACATCCTTGGAGGAAGCACATTGGCTGTTTCTCGACAGTCATCTTCTTTCACCTCTGGATCTTTGCACACACAGCTCTCTCTGCCCGGAGCATCTTTTCTCTGCCTTCCTTTGCTGAATCAACTATTGCCCTTCCCCGTGTCTCACCCAGGAATCCCCCTCTTCCAGAAGGCTTTCTATTTTTAATTTTTTAACATCTTTATTAAAGTATAATTGCTTTACAATGGTGTGTCAGTTTCTGCTTTATAACAAAGTGAATCAGTTATACATACACATATGTCCCCATATCTCTTCCCTCTTGCATCTCCCTCCCTCCCACCCTCCCTATCCCACCCCTCTAGGTGGTCACAAAGCACAGAGCTGATCTCCCTGTGCTATGCGGCTGCTTCCCACTAGCTATCTATTTTACGTTTGGTAGTGTATATATGTCCATGCCACTCTCTCACCCTGTCCCAGCTTACCCTTCCCCCTCCCCGTATCCTTAAGTCCATTCTCTAGTAGGTCTGCATCTTTATTCCCGTCTTGCCCCTAGGTTCTTCTGACCATTTTCTTTTTTTTTTTAGATTCCATATATATGTGTTAGCATATGGTATTTGCTTTTCTCTTTCTGACTTACTTCACTCTGTATGACAGTCTCTAGGTCTATCCACCTCACTACAAATAACTCAGTTTCATTCCTTTTTATGGCTGAGTAATATTCCATTGTATATATGTGCCACATCTTCTTTATCTGACCCACCATGAGTTAGGTGCCTTTCTCCTCTGTTCCCACAGTCCCTCTGCTGTGACCTTCACCACACTGTGCGGTTAACCATCTTACGTGTCTGACTGTGAACTCTGTAACATCCATCTCTTAATTTTAAGACCTGGGATGCTGAAAAGGCTCTCTACCATTTTACTTCAAGATTGAAAGTCAAAAAATCAACTCATAATCTTGCATACTCATTCTTTGGCTTGGCATCCAAAACTCTTCATAATTTGACCCAAATCATATTTCCTGATCTATTTCTCACAATGGAGGCCATATTCTATTCAATAAAACAAACACATCAAGAGCCTGCTTACAATGTGCAAAGCACATGGTTGCTAAGCTAGATGTTTGCTGCGTTTGAATCCTATTCGGTAATGTCCTCACTTTAAGTCTTTTTTACTTGCAGAATTCTCTCAATCATAAATGACTCCTCTCACCCGTCTCCAGTTCTCAACAACCTACTTTTCCCTCCAAATCCAGCTCAGAAATGAGTCCCTTACCCAGGTGATCTCTGGTCTGTCCAACTTACTCTCTATCTCCGGCAGAAAGAGAAAGTGCCTTTCGGGGACTCCCTCTGCACCCCAGGCCCACCAGGCGTAAGGCAGTCAGAAGAGTCTGAGCTGGATCTTGCCTCACTCTCCTCATTATAATCATAATCTCTTCAAGGGTCAGAGCCATGCCTCATCCTGGGCACCCTCTCTCCACAACACAGACACACATACACACACACACACAAATTAAAGGCAGGATTTTTTCCACTTAAAGCATCCTTGGGCTAGGAGAACCTTAGCCTTCCAGGGCATTTTCTTCATCTTATCAGAAAGAAACAAATGATAATAAAATAGCACTTTGTAGTGTAGATTAAGGACAAATACTCTAAAATTAGTGCCTGGGATGTTCAACCTAATACCCATTCTTTGTTTTGTTTTTTTTTTCGGTACGCAGGCCTCTCACTGCTGTGGCCTCTCCCGTTGCGGAGCACAGGCTCCGGACGCACAGGCCCAGCGGCCATGGCTCACGGGCCCAGCCGTTCTGCGGCATGTGGGATCCTCCCGGACCGGGCACGAACCCGTGTCCCCTGCACCGGCAGGTGGACTCTCAACCACTGCGCTACCAGGGAAGCCCCTAATACACATTCTTGATCCGCAGGCTAGAAGGGTAAGTCCACATCTTCTGAACAATGGGTCTCAGCTCCCTCAGGCTTCCGGTCTCCAGGAGAAGGTTCAGCTGTATTCACTACTGTGTTCACTAGGTGATCTAAGTGGACTGGCCCATCTTAGAAAATATTGGGGTGGCCAAAACGTTTGTTCGGCTTTAAGTACCAATAAAAACCACATTTTTCATTTTCACGAAGAACTTTATGGAAAACAGATCCACTAACCGAACGAACTTCTTGGCCAACCCAATATTTCGACAGATATTAGAATAAAAAGGGAGTTCTGATCTCCTTGATTACCCAAGGTCTCAGTTACTGGTGTATCACGCCTTCTGACCTATTAAGGTTTTACTGCAGTTAAGAAATACTGGGGAGGAAAGATCCTTTCTTATTCAATTATTTTATGCCTCAGCATTAGTGCTATTACTTATGCCCCAAAGAAAGAAGGGGTATCATTATCATCTGCAAAATGAAACCAAAACAATTACAACAACGTTGCTACAAAAGACTTATTGAACACTTACTATGTGCCCGATGTTGTTCAGAGAACTTTATCTGTATTAACCGACTTAATCCTTAGAGCATCCCTAAGAAGTAGGAACTGTCACGTTCCCATTTTGTAGATGAATAAAATGAGACACAGAAAGATTAAATAACTCGCTCAATAACAGACGGCTGATATATGATGGAGCTGGGACTTGAACCCCAGCAAGGTGGGTTCCTAAGCTATTCTTCTCAACTGCTGTGCTCTGCTTTACAAAGCAAGTGGGTGAGCTAGGCTGCCCTCCTGCAGTGGCTTTCAACTAAACATTCATCTGCTAATAACTTATCACTTGGCTCTGTTCTCTTGCAAGGTAAGAGTTTCAGAGGTGAATTTTGTTCATCTTATCTGTCCACTCATGATATAAATAATGAAATAAAGCAGGTGAAGGATATTTGACTGGTGGAGAATACAGGGTAGGATCTCAAAAGTCAGTTCCCTTTCCCACCATCACCATTTGCCCCTTCCCTAGACAGCACAGCAGAATGTCCCAAATTCAGTCACTTCAGCACCACTGTTCTGGCTTTTCTCCATTTGCCGGCCCCCATTCCTTCCGTCTCCACCCTGCTCTGTGCCCTAGGAGGCTGACCTCCGAGGACTGCATCTCCCAGCCTCTCCCTTGACCT